>NC_135438.1:4955882-5120882 GCF_051991255.1 Vanacampus margaritifer
ATACTTTTTTGCAAATGTTAGTTTTTTTCTTAGTAAGATTGCATTTTTTTTTAAATTTTTTTACATATTTCTTCTTTTAAAATTACAATTTTTATCTTGAAAAAATGCCATCAAAATCTGCCTTTTTTCTTCAATATTTTTTTACTTAATTCTTGTCATTCAAAAGTTTTGTTATTAGCACGTGGCCTACATTATACCAGTAAATATGAACGACTTTGCGGTATGTTCGATCGACATAGCCCAGTCAAAACTTTTTACTCCACACTGGCATTATCAAACATTTTCAAAAAGTCTGTTAAAACAAAGATTCTCTGTGGTAGAGTGGCCAAAAATAGGATTTAAAAAATATATTTTGCGTAACCATTCTAAAGTTTTCCCATCTTCTTAATGCCAAGCTCATGTAAGGAGCCTCAGTGTGGGTCCTCAATCCTTCACTGGTTCAACAGGTCCGTTTGTCAGCGTGACCACCGATGCGCAACCAAAGCGAGACGACCCCCACCTAACCTCACTGAACCAAAGACGCCGCTGACCGTGACCCATTTCACATCAAAAGTAGCGGGTCACCCAGCTAGTCATCTCATCTCAGTTTTAGGGCCAATAATCTTAAATATCTCTCGGTCTCTCGGTCAGCGGGCACAAGGGATTACATCTCTGAGTCATGACAAGGTTTCAGGTGTTTTCTCTCAAAAACCAAGCCCTGTAGATGTTGCTAAAATTACCAAGCCAGACAATAATGAGGAAAATGCATTCTTAAGTCTTAATTTTATGATGATAACTAATTATTTTTTGGGCGAAATTTGACACAGATCAAACTGAATAAGTAATCGAAACGTAAAAATGAAGTTGCAAGATTCTGATAATAAATTTGTTGCAAGTATTCGATCAAATTATGACAAGGTCAAAGTTTTTGTTTTACGATAATCAAGTTGTAAAGTTAGAATGAAGAAAATAAATTTGACAGCGCTCAACCTGAACACGTAATAGAAACATGAAAATTCAGTTGTGAGATTATGATGTGTCTGTGTTATACTGCCCCCTGCTGGCCAAGACATGCACACCAGAAGGAGCGGTACGAAGCCCATTGAATAATCTTGGTGCCTGAATTGTTTAATTGTTTAATTTCTGTTTATTTAATTGTCTTATTACTGTATTTTTTTTTATAATGGGATGTGTTTAAAAATCAAATAATTGATATTGAATCGATTTTCCTTTCATGAAACCATTGACTTTTTTAATATCTCTTTTTTTCCCCATCAATTCTTACGAAAATATTATTTTTAAGGACGATTTTTTTTGTATCTTACTGTTTTCTTGAAATTTACTGTTCACACAAATTTTTAAGTATTTTCTTACATTCATGGAACACCTGACCTATTGCACTTTAAGATGATTCAGAATATTTTTTATTTCACATTTACAATTATTGAATTAGAATTTATTTCAATGTTTGTGTTACATTCATTAATAAACTAAAATATTTGACCAGTTAGTGCCTATGTAAATTGTAAAATTTAATATTGAGTTTTAAGAAGGGTTGATGTTCCATAATTAATCAATATCGTATTGAACTGAAGTGAATCGAATCGCTTCAGGAAAAATCTAAATCAAATCAAACTGAACTCTTGTGAATCGAAATCGAATAGATTGAGGAAATTGGAATCGATAACCAGCCCTAATAGACAATGCTGTAGCGTGCTATTTTTTTTAATTAAATAACACGTTGCAAAAATGTTTGTGTTTTTTTGGATGGCTTGAGCAGATTCATGTCATTTCTTTAACCAATCTGTAGATAAGATATAATAGCATATACTCGCAGGAACATGGACAGTAAAGTAGCTTGAAATGAGAGCCGCTTCCTGAGACCATATAAGGAAACGAGTATGAGTACGATCATGTTACCGTCTCAAAATTCCTAGTTGACGCCTCAGTAGCCTGGCATGGCTGCTAATAAATGTTTTCCCTCGCTTTTCTTTCTACAGGCGGAAACAAACTCAAGCCTCAGCCATTCCGGCTCAACTGGGCCTGGATCTCCCTGGAAAGAGAATTCTACCTGGTGGACGAGGATGCCAAATTCCTGGAGGTGACGCTCAAACGTCGAGGATATCTGGGGGAGACGTCGTTTGTCAGTGAGTTTCACGAATCCTGACACAGAGACAAGTTGGAATAGTATGAGAAAAATACATTTTACATGAAGAAAAATATATCATTTTAGTTTCGATTATATTTCCAAGAAAAATAAATAAATAAATTGGTCCTGGCATTTTGTGCAACCACTTGCTCTACGCACTCATAACATAAACACGATCAAGTCTAAGAAAAAAGCAATAAAGTCAAAGAATTCCGAGAATCAATTCAAAATTTAGCTTTCAAAAAGTTACAAATTCTACACAGGAATCCCGTGTTTTACTAGGATTGACCACAATCCATACAAATCTTGAATCTTGACTCCCAACTCCAGGCATTGCCACCAAGGACGGCACGGCCGAGAAGGACAAAGACTTCCGAGGGAAATCCCAGAAGCAGGTCCAGTTCAACCCGGGCCAGACCACGGCGTCCTGGAAGGTGAAGATCTTCACCGACCAGGAGTTCGAAACGTCGGAAAACTTCCAGATTCTGCTCTCCGACCCGGTCATGGCCGTGCTGGAGTTCCCGGACGTCGCCACTGTGGAGATTGTGGACCCGGGGGACGGTAATACAGCAGCGCTAGATTGAGCCCGTTTATCGACTGCGGTAAAGCTAGACGCCTCTCCTTTTTACGGAAAACTGTTTATTCAGTATAATACATCACTAATGGGGTAAAAAAGCTCCATGACCAGATATTGAGCTAGAACGTTGATATGTACAGTATTAAGTTCATTGAAAATGAGAGAAAGGTTGAAATGGAGAAAAAAAAGAGGTGTGTATCATCCAGCTGACATGCCACTATGATGCAGCACTGATTTGGGGTCAATAGGTCACATGACCTGCAAGCTATTGAGCTAAAATGCTAATATTTGCAGGAAAATAAAAATAAAAATAAGCGAAGACCTAAAATGAAAAAGCAAGAGGTGTGCATCATCCAGAAGACATGCCACTACGATGTAGCACTGATTTGGGGTCAATAGGTCACATGACCTGGAAGCTATTGAGCTAAAATGCTAATATTTGCAGGAAAATAAAAATATAAATAAGTAAAGACCTAAAATGAAAAAATAAGAGGTGTGCATCATCCAGCAGACATGCTACTACGATGCAGCACTGATTTGGGGTCAATAGGTCACATGACCTGGAAGCTATTGAGCTAAAATGCTAATATTTGCAGGAAAATAAAAATATAAATAAGTAAAGACCTAAAATGGAAAAATAAGAGGTGTGCATCATCCAGAAGACATGCCACTACGATGCAACACTGATTTGGGGTCAATAGGTCACATGACCTGGAAGCTATTGAGCTAAAATGCTAATATTTGCAGGAAAATAAAAATATAAATAAGTAAAGACCTAAAATGAAAAAAATAAGAGGTGTGGATCATCCAGCAGACATGCTACTACGATGCAGCACTGATTTGGGGTCAATAGGTCACATGACCTGGAAGTTATTGAGCTAAAAATGCTAATATTTGCAGGAATTATTATTATTTTAAATAAGCAAAGACCTAAAATGGAAAAATAAGAGGTGTGAATCATCCAGCAGACATGCCACTATGATGCAGCACTGATTTGGGGTCAATAGGTCACATGACCTGCAAGCTATTGAGCTAAAATGCTAATATTTGCAGGAAAATAAAAATAAAAATAAGCAAAGACCTAAAATGAAAAAGTAAGAGGTGTGCATCATCCAGAAGACATGCCACTACGATGTAGCACTGATTTGGGGTCAATAGGTCACATGACCTGGAAGCTATTGAGCTAAAATGCTAATATTTGCAGGAAAATAAAAATATAAATAAGTAAAGACCTAAAATGAAAAAATAAGAGGTGTGCATCATCCAGCAGACATGCTACTACGATGCAGCACTGATTTGGGGTCAATAGGTCACATGACCTGGAAGTTATTGAGCTAAAAATGCTAATATTTGCAGGAATTATTATTATTTTAAATAAGCAAAGACCTAAAATGGAAAAATAAGAGGTGTGAATCATCCAGCAGACATGCCACTATGATGCAGCACTGATTTGGGGTCAATAGGTCACATGACCTGCAAGCTATTGAGCTAAAATGCTAATATTTGCAGGAAAATAAAAATATAAATAAGTAAAGACCTAAAATGAAAAAAAAAAGAGGTGTGGATCATCCAGCAGACATGCTACTACGATGCAGCACTGATTTGGGGTCAATAGGTCACATGACCTGGAAGTTATTGAGCTAAAAATGCTAATATTTGCAGGAATTATTATTTTTTTTTAAATAAGCAAAGACCTAAAATGGAAAAATAAGAGGTGTGAATCATCCAGCAGACATGCCACTACGATGCAGCACTGATTTGGGGTCAATAGGTCACATGACCTGGAAGCTATTGAGCTAAAAATGCTAATCTAAAATGAAAAAATAAGGTGTGCAACACGGGGGATACGTCGCAAAATTCCATGATCTAGAGTATGCCATAAGTATTTATTAAACTGACACATAAAAAAAAATTTAATCAAACATTGTATATAATTTAACACCTAAACATTTAAATAAACCATATAATTTCGTTTTATGAAAACCTGCTAGCTTAATGCTAACATAGATGAGTTAGCGTAAATTATCATAGATGTTACGGAAGTGATTACCTTCAAGCAACTATTTTAGCACAAGGGTCATCAAGCTCTTCTTTTTTTTTAACCTGTACGTGACTTTTTGAGAGACGAAGGATTAGTAATGGTTTGTCCTTCAAAAACACAGAGTCGACCGTGTTCATCCCTCAAGCCGAGTTCAGAATCGAGGAGGACGTCGGAGAGCTGCTGGTGCCGGTCCGACGGTCCGGAGACGCCAGCCAGGAACTCATGGTCGTCTGCTCTACTCAACAAGGTAACGTGATGATTGACTTTATTCATAACAATTTGACTTTAGTCGAGTAAATTTAATTTGGATTACTCTTTTAATATTATGACATAATTCTCATAAAATTCGACCTGCAAATTGATTCTCTGAATGGAACAATTGTGTTAAGTGAAAATTAAAATGTTTTAAATGTTATGACTCAGACGTCGTATTATTATGACTCCGTTCTCTTAATGCCATGACTTTTTTCCTGCAGTATTAAGATTTAAATGCTATGTTTTTCTTGTAATTGTATGTATTTATTCTTCTAATATTATGACATAATTTATGTAAAATTCAGAATTTTTATTCATTAAAAAATTACATTAAATGTATATTATATGGCATTTTTTTGTAATTTGGCAACTTTATTCTTGTAATATTAATAATTATTATAATTTAATATTAATACTTAATTCTAAATGTCCAAATTAATCTTTTTTGCGATTTTATTCTCAAATGTTACTTTTTTCCCCAATTCATAAAATTCTGACCTAAATAGTAAGTTTTCCCCCCCATTTCTATAACTATATATTATGCCATTTTATATGGCATCTTTATTTATGTCACGTTGTCATTGCAGTCTCATAATTTTATGATTTGATTTTCTTAATGTACCAACTTTTTAGAGTCACACATTTTTTTCTCAGAAATCTCATTCCGTTGTTTCACAAAAAATAATTATCAGCCGCCTGAGCAACATATTTTTTTTAGTCTAGCAAATTATTATTATTTTTTTTACTTAATTCTCTTTTGACTCATAAAATGAGAAATCATAATTCTACGACATATTTTTTCATAATCAGGTTTACTTACAATAATGTGCTGTATGACTTTATTTTGCAAAATGTCTGACGTTTTCGACCTTACTTTTTACAGACTAATCTAAATAATAAATAATACATTTATGATACTTAATCATTCGTCTCTCATTCCAGGTACGGCCACTGGGACCATCCCCACCTCCGTGCTATCCTACTCTGACTACATCACGCGTGCCGACGACCACACTAGCGTGCTGCGTTTCGACAAGGACGAGCGCGAGAAGCTCTGCCGCGTCATCATCATCGACGACTCGCTGTACGAGGACGAGGAGAGCTTCAACGTCACCCTCAGCATGCCCATGGGGGGCCGGGTGGGTGCCTCCTTCCCCAACGCCAAGGTCACCATCTTGGCCGACAGCAATGATGGTGAGTGTAAAGATCGGAACATTTTGCGTATTCCGACAAGTGGTACGGTTCGGCTTGGTGTTGCTGTTCCATTCCTGTTGTAAAATAAAATATAATTCTCTGTCGGCCAATAAATGGATAGCATTGTATTTAGCTCCACCCCTGAGGGCCAAAAATGCTAATTAAGCTAATTCCAAATTTACATAAATGTATAATTTACTATAAATCTCGAAATTCAATTACATTTTTTCTCAAGAATTGTATAAAGATTGTTGCATCACAATTCGATTTTTTTTCAAATCAGATTTATCTTTTATTTATTATCATTGTCAAACTCCTAAAGTTGTGATAAAACACAATAACGTCATTCGTGCAAAATTAGGATATCAATTAAATAAAATTCACACTATTTTCCGTGTCAGTTTTATTGAATTATTTGAAGTAATATATTGGGAAAAAAACGTTTCATTACTTTTGACAAATTTATTCGTGCTATGTGACTCTCAAAAGTGACGATAACTCGATATGACATTCGCCTGCATTCGTCTAATGCGCTCGCTTTTCTTTTCATGACGTCATCACAGAAAATAAAAAAACACTTCAGTCTTGTAATTTTCTGGCATTTTTGTCTGTATTAGATCATTTTATTCTACAACTTTATTTACATTTTTTTTCCTCATAGATTTTTATTTTGGGAAATAATAATAATAAACTTTATTGCAGACTCAAAGAGGTCCAGGTTAAAAAAATTTAAAATTGTCATTTCCATCAGTGAAGTGAAATGCAACAAATGGCTGCATGCTTTTCGGCTCGAGCGCGACTAGAACTCAGGATGGGAGTCGCCTGTGATCCTATGATGATCCAGTTTTGCTCTTCATACGATTATCGCAGAATTACAACCTGAATAATAATTTAAAAATACTATTTAAATCTCGGAACTCTATGACATTTTCTTGTAATTTCATTGTTGGGAAATTATGACTGAAATCTTATAAAATTCCTGCTTTTTTTTCCCCCTCATTTCATTGTTGTAACATATGTTTTTGGATTTTTAAAACAACACATTTTTTCCTCAATTTTGTCCGATTAGCAAATAGAAATATGGCAAATGACTTTCTACTATGTGCTCGTGCGTGACGACAACTCAGTGTAGCGGCTGCCTGTGATCCTTTGAAGCTCTCATTTTGCTATTTTGGGATCCAGACGAGATTAATAAACCCGAAATGTACTCAGGCGGCGTCCTAACCAGTCGCTACCACAAACCCTGGATTATTTCCCAGCTACCGCTTTCATGCACACACGTTCAGCGTGTAGAAACAAGATAAGAATAGACAGGTGTTTATGTTGGCCTTCAGTAACGCCGGCTCCTGCTTGTGTGAACTCATCGGCACTGACGGGAAAACAGAGGGCATCCTTTTGTCTGCACCAGGTGCTGCAAAGAGGAGCTATTGTACCGGGAAACCGTATGGCTGGCATGTTTTCAAATCTTACAAAAGGGACTCACCACAAGGAAACAAAGTCGCATATTTTGACTTTATTAGCATTTTGACCAACTTTGGAATGGCTTCAAGAAAACAAAATGCAGGTTTTCAAAGTCATCAAAGTCCGTGACTTTATTTGGGCTGTGATTCTTTCACGGTCGAGTAAACTACTTTGACGATTACTGCCTTACTGTATTTCTCAGAAAATACACATTTCATTTACTCTCTTAATCCTAATACTCCTTTTGATGTTATTCAGAGGTGGCAAATCCAGGTCCAGAAAGTAAAAACCCTGCCACAGTTTAGCTTTAGCCCCGGGTGCTAGCTAGCTCCCCGGATGTTAGGGAGCTAGCTAGCGAGCACAAGCGTAGGGGAGGACATTTGGAAGGACAGCAGAGGTGGCAAATCCAGGTCCAGAAAGTAAAAACCCTGCCACAGTTTAGCTTTAGCCCCGGGTGCTAGCTAGCTCCCCGGATGTTAGGGAGCTAGCTAGCGAGCACAAGCGTAGGGGAGGACATTTGGAAGGACAGCAGAGGTGGCAAATCCAGGTCCAGAAAGTAAAAACCCTGCCACAGTTTAGCTTTAGCCCCGGGTGCTAGCTAGCTCCCCGGATGTTAGGGAGCTAGCTAGCGAGCACAAGCGTAGGGGAGGACATTTGGAAGGACAGCAGAGGTGGCAAATCCTGGTCCAGAAAGTAAAAACTGCCAGTTTGGCTTTATCCCAGATGCTAGCTCACAAGCAGGTAAAGGAGCACGATAGGAGCTAGCTAGGGAGCTAGTTAGCTAGCACCTGAAAGTAAAAACCCTGCCACCGTTTGGCTTTAACCACTGATGCTACCTAGCTAGCTAGCTAGCTCCCTAGCAGGTAAACGAGCACCATGGGAGCTAGCTAGCACCTGGGGCTAAAGCCAAACTGTGGCAAGGTTTTTACTTTCTGGACTTGGATTTGCCACAGCTGGAGAACAGACCATTTTCTTACGTCCTCTTTGAGCTTCCGGGGGTTTTATAAATTCCTGAAAATGTCCGGTTGGAATTGCATGACTAATAGGAGGTGAAGTACACTGTGTAACTGCGACTGGTACCACAATTTCAAGTATCCTCTTTTTTGGGAAATGGGAATATGGTCACCCTACACGAGGGTCTAAAGCCAAACTGTGGCAGGGTTTTTACTTTCTGGACCTGGATTTGCCACCACTGATGTTATTTAGGGAAAACTTTCTGTTTTAAATCACCAGGCTGATCAACGGACGCACTAAGTATGTAAAATTCCTCCTTTTGTGTATACGTCGTTTTCCATTCACTCTTGCTATGATTTCCTGCATTCACTTGCGGGTTTACCGCACTAGTGTCCCTCCCACACAAATTGCAGGCGGTGGGGCACAATGGAACTTTATGTATAAATTCCCAAGAGACAAGGGAAGACCCTGGGCTATTGCGGTCGGGCTCCTTGGTGGGTCCTTGGGCGTAACGGCCCACCATAAATAAATGAGATTGAGAGTTGTATACGTTAACTTGGACTCTGGCCAAATTCCATTGTCGCAATGTTTGTGTGCTTCTTCCTCCTATTGGCTTTTGAGTGATAGACGCTGTTATATGGCAACACTGACACTCGGCCACAAATTGGACCCAAGTGTCTTCTGGAGCATCACTTCACGTTTGGAGCAAATGTCCACTTTATTGTGCCTTTTCAGCTCAACACTTATGCATTGAAAATAATGCACAAGGTTGTTTCAGCGAAAAAATGGATGTCGTACACAAAAGTCAGACCTTCCTATTTTTATGACAAACTTCTTACGATGATCTTACAACTTTTACGAATCTATTCTTGGAAAATGTCTTTTCGCGTAGCCTAATACAATTGACCCTGCATATCAGCATATTTGTTGATTTTTCTTTTGAAAAAAAACTACAGAAAAAAATTACAAATGTTATTTTAATGTTTTTGGGGTGGGAGGCGGGGGGGGGGGGGGGGGGGGGGTGTTCTCCCCAGAGATTTTCCATGTATATTTTAAAAAACTTTTTGCTATTTGCAGGCGGATTCACGAATAGCAGGAGTTGACTACATTTTGTTTTAGTAATTTTTCTGGCAACTTTACAACTCAAGGAAAAATGTTTTGCTTGTGAAGTCACAACTTTATTCTCATTAATTTACAGACTCTAAAAATCCCAAATTACAAACTTTTTATTGTAAAATTTTGATTTTATTCTTGTTACTTTATTCTCATGTTTAAAAATAAATTGTCAAAATTATAATTTTAGTTCTTAGAATTTTAATGACATTTTTTTTACCTTTCATACTTCTAATTCTGATGTTTTTTCTGAGCTTTTGTCATAACTTTTGTAAAATTACTTTGCTCGAAATATTAATTTATTCTCCTATTTTTTTCTCATAAACTTGTAATGTACTCTTTTTTTTTTGTATTATTGTGATAAAGTTACAAATTCATTCTCCTAAAAGAAGAACTTTTTCATCGTAAAAAAAATCTTTTAACTCTCGTAAAAAAGCCTCGTTCTGTTACCACTTTATTCTCCTTAAGTCAGAAGGCCGGCATGGTGAAAGGCTATCAGCGGATCTCCTGAGAAGATTATTGGTGTGAAGAACATTTGCTTTATACAAAAGTGAAGAGAGATGAATTGAAGTTGGAATTCCATGGCTCCCTCCCCCTCCTTGTTGCTAATTAGCTCCTCCATCATCGGACAGCAGGATGAATGTTCGCTCATGTGTGAAGTACACACGCAAGCTTTTTACAGGTGTATCGGAAAATCTCCTGAAGGAGTATGAATCCAGACTTCCGGTTAAATGAATGATGTATATATTTTTAATGTTACAAATTAATTTATCTAACATGACAATCGATGGCTTTATCGTATATGCACCCCACAATCCTCCCCTTTCTCATACTCATAATTATTATGGCTAAGACAATCCAATTTTTAATCTACCCATCATCCCATCTAATAAGATAAAAATTGATTTTGCATACAAATACGCATCTGAAGCTTAGATATTATTTTTGTCCACTTGGGGTCGCCATCCTCACATTCGATACTGTAGTATCTGTGACTTTGAAAGTATATGGCTTTAAAAGGCGGGTCTTCGCCTGCTTAATGACTTGAAAGTCAGCAAGTTAGAGTTTTGAGTTGTCTGTTGTTGGCTTAGGATAGCAGTGATAGATGAATAAATAAACAGATGTATACTTTACAAAGTTCAAACTACGCTATTTCCTGCGTTTTTTGCAGAGCCGTCACTGTACTTCGGCGAGCCCGAGTACATGGTGGATGAGAGTTCAGGCTACGTGGAGGTGAAGGTGTGGAGGACGGGCACTGACCTCTCCAAGACGGCCACCGTGACTGTTCGCTCCAGGAAGAGCGAGCCCGTCTCGGCTGAAGGTTAACGTTCGACACAAGACTTTGGGATGTTGCGTTACCACCACGACACTCAAATATTTATGATTTACGCAGCCGGACTGGACTATGTGGGCATCAGCCGCAACCTGGACTTCGCACCTGGAGTAACCATGCAGACATTCAGGGTGACCATCCTGGATGACCTGGGCCAGCCTGAGTTGGAGGGACCAGAGACATTCGATCTGGTTTTAAGGATGCCCATGAATGCCGTGCTGGGGGAACCCAGCAAGACCACCATCACCATCAACGATACCATCACAGACGGTAAGTCTAGATGGTCCATATGTATTCATGGGGGTTAGGGACCAAGATCAGACGTGAATGAACATCAGTTCTCATGTCCACCCACCTAAAAATGTTTGGAATTGCTAACTAGTGGTGGAAGTTAGTGACAAATATGGTCTTAACCTTCAAGTTCCCAACAAGTCCCAAGTTACTGGAGGAGGCAAAAATTAAACAAGTCACATCGCCACTAAATTTCAAGTAAGCTGACTCAAGTCATTATTTGGGTATGGCAAGTCTTAAGTCAAGTCATACAATTTGACGACATAAATTCATATATTAGCATTTTTGCACTCAATAGGCTATCTATGTTTACATTAGTAAGCTACTAAAACATTTTTAATGTGTTATTTAATGGTATGAAACCCATCTTCGTACTGTTTATTACTTAAATGTCATCTCAATGTAACCAACGTGAACCTTAGTTCATGTTTCGCCAGCTATCAGAGAGCTAAATTGGGAAGCTAAACTAGCTTACCTGCCTTTGTAGGTCTTCTTGACAGATGACGTTTGCCGTCAAAGCGGGTCTGTTTCACACCGAACAAGAGCCGTACAGTGAATTACTAACATCGTAGTCATATTTAAAAACAGGTGTAACGAGTGACATCATTACTAGAATACGCACAACCACATCAACTGAGCATTAGCCGTAAGCTAGCAACCAATGTTAGCAAACTTACCTTTTGTCATGTTCGGTTTCTGTTTTTGGTTGTGTGTCTCCCTTGGTCTTGTTGAGTGTAATCCCGCCCTTCCTCGTGTCAATCCAAGCCACTTGTGTCTTGCTCCAGGTGTGTCTTGTTGTGTCGTTAGTGTGTGCGTGTAGTCTCCTGTCTCCCCTCAGTCTTTGTTGGATCATTGTCGCTGTCACCACTGGTGTTTTGTTGTTACTTTGATTATTGGTCTTTTCAGATCTTTGTTGGTTTTGTTCACCCAGTACACCTGTTAGTGTTTTTTGTTAAATGAATAAATAATAAATAAATAAATAACAACTTTATTTGTATAGCACCTTTCATACATTAAATGCAACTTAACTCTTTGACTGCCAGACGTTTTCAGAAAAAGGGATGCCGTGGGTGCCAGCCGATTTAAGCATTTTTGACTGATCTTTCAAGGTCCACAGAAAATTATGTGTTTGGACTATGGAAACACACATACTACCAAATGAAAGATTGGACTCTCATCAGAAAAAAAAAGTTTGTTTCTACCTTATTCCGTTTTTCAGTAATCAACAATAGAAAATGGTTAGTTTCACCTCAGTTTTGAAAAAAAAACGTCTTTTAACGTCTTTGGCACTCCTCCATAGGATTTTACTAAACGTTATTTAACGTTTTTGGCAGTCAAAGAGTTAAGGTGCTGAACAAATGAAGTTAGATGTCGTAGTTGTTGTCTCACTTATCTTTTATTTTCAAGCCATTAATGTTGCCTTTTTTCCCCCGTGATTTTGTCAAAAATAATAATACTTGAACCAAAGTTAAATAATCATTGCTGCTCTCTCCCTCACAAATTTCCACTATTTGCAAAAGGACTTAGTCCATAGCAGTGTATCATGAAAAAAATAAATAGGCAACATATATAAAGATTTTCCAATGTCAACTTGACAAGTCTAACAAGTCTTTCCTAAGTTTGATCCAAACTCTGTAGGCCTACTTATACGTACTGTATATAGCAAATTCTGACTCAAGTCAAATATGTGACTTGACTCCAACCAACTTCTGGTGATATCCTTTGTCTTGACAACCTTGTTTACAGTGCCAAAGGTGCAGTTCAAGGAGGGCAGCTACAAGGTGGACGAGGCTGACGGGGAGGTCAAGGCAATAGTGTACCGCAGTGGCGACATCGGCATAAGGTCCACCGTGCGCTGCTACACACGACAGGGCACCGCTCAGGTGATGATGGACTACAGCGAGCGACCCAACACCAACGATTCCATCATCACTTTCCTACCCGGTACGAGCAGTCATACCCCGCGCCATTGCGTACCTGTACCGCTTTCAGCATTCCCACATATGTTATTCGGATTTTTATTATCCACCATTTTTTGCCGTGTAATAACTCCCACGTAATTCTTCCGATTTACACAAATTTCAACTTTCTTCAAAAATTCACGCCTCCGGGGTTTCAAGTGTTCTTTTTATTATTCGTTTATCTTTCAACTACAATTAATACTTTGTAATTTTAACATAATTTATCTTTTAATTTACTTTAATTTAGCATTTAGCTATTAGCATTTAGCTTTTAGCATTCAGCTATTAGCATTTAGCTATTAGCATTTAGCTATTAGCATTTAGCTATTAGCATTTAGCTATTAGCTATTATCATTCAGCTATTGGCATTCAGCTATTAGCATTCAGCTATTAGCATTCAGCTATTAGCATTCAGCTATTAGCATTCAGCTTTAATTATTCCCACGCAATTTTTGCTGAAATTGCACTTAGTCTAGCATTGAAAAAAAATTTGGGCCACCCGATAAGGCAGAATAAGGCATGAACTACTTTTTCATGCTTTGTTGTCACTTCAATGTACAGTAAATAATGTTTCCGCACCTCCTCGTAGGAGAGACGGAGAAGCCTTGCGTAGTCAAACTGGAGGACGACTCGGTTCACGAGGAGGACGAGGAGTTCCGCCTGCTCCTCGGATCGCCCAAGAGCAAGTCGCCATACGGGGCCTCCATCGGCGAACAGAAGGAGGCCCTGATCAAAATCACGGACAACAAAGACAGTACGTCACGAAAAACGTGATGAACCAAACCCTCAACAGGCGGACTCACTGTTTTCTTCCTGTTTTAGAGCCCATCATTCGCTTCGCTGAGATCAAGTACAGCGTGCGAGAGCCGCAGGTGAAAGGTGACGTCGCCTTCGTCAGGATCCCCATCCTGCGAGCCGGCGATACATCCAAGGTGTCGGTGGTGAGGGTGCACACCAAGGACGGCTCGGCAACCTCCGGGGAGGACTACAACCCCCTGTCGGAAGGTGAGACCCCCTTCCCCCCCCACTGGCCGCCTTTTTAACGCCGTGTCACAGTACGGACGGGACACGCTTGTCACTAAGCAGTGGATGAAGGCTGACATTTTTCCCCAGACGTGGAGTTCAAAGAGGACGACAAGGAGCATTTCGTGGAGATCGAGATCCTTTACGACGGCCAGCGGGAGATGAGGGAAGCCTTCACGGTGCACATGAAGCCCGATGACAACATGGTGGCAGAGATACAGGTGACGGCGCATAGCTACAAACGCGCGAAAATAGCCCGGCAACAGCTGGCATTGCTGTCAGCGCGCTCGAACCACTATACCTTATAAAAAGCTTTGGAATGAGGCAGGAGGTGGGGTCGAGGGTTAACATTAGATGCAGCTAAAAACAGAATGTAAGCCACCGCGTTGAAATAGCCCAACTAAATTGTGATCCGAGTTCCATTCAAGGCCGCATAGTCCTTATAAAAAAACATCTGGAGCGACATCACAGGAGGCACAATTATATAACACAGTAAGTAGGCAGTGGTTGGGGAATCGTAACAGCGTAAAGGAGAAATTGAATTTTTTTAAATTTTGTATCATAATGTATTTTGTTCGTATTGTCATAGTAATGTATTATATCGGACTGTAACGTAACGTATTGTAATTTTATTGTATTGCATCCTATATTATGTATCGTTTTAAACCGTATCAAAATATATATATACATCATAATGTATCTTATTGCAATACTGTATATTGTATCGTAACGTATCGCATAGTCATGTATTGTATAGTAATTATCTCATCGTATTGTACCGGTATCGTAATATATATTCTATCATAAGGTATTGTATGGTAATGTAATATATTAGATTGTATTGCATCGTAATGTATGGCATTATGGAGGACCAAAACTGCCAAAATTTTAAATAAATAAATGAGTTAATCTGAAAATAAAAACGGATCTAAAAAATATAATTCAAAAATTAAATACAAAAAAATAAATGGAAATAAAAACAAATATATATATAAGTAAAATAAATACAAAAATAAATGTCGAAGTAAATACACAAATAAATATATAAATAGAATTAGATATCAATCAATAAATAAATCACCAAATCTGCTCTCACATTTTTTTTTTCATTATTTATTTAGGACATAATGTTATTCAAATGAGGGGGCGGTCCTAAACATATCTTGGGTTGGACTCCGAAACGTTGCGAACTATGGAGGACCAAAAATCCAAAATAAATAAATAAGAGTGAAAATAAAAATGGATATAAAAAATATGATTCCGAAATAAAATAAAATAAATAAATACAAATGGAAATAAAAAGTAAAAGTAAAGATAAATAAATAAAAAAAATGATTAAAAAAATAAAAATAAATGTGGAAATAAAAACTAAAAGTTGTGTTCCTACAGCTAATCTTCTGAGTATTGTTGTTGACAAGCATGCCTTGCCTGCTAGATGAACAAAGCCATCGTGTACATCGAAGAGATGGACAGCGTGGCAGACGTCACTTTCCCGGCGGTGCCCCACGTGGTTTCTTTGCTCATGTACGACGATACGTCCAAAACCAAAGACAACCCCAACCCGGTCAACGGCTACCCAGTGGTGTGCGTGACGGTAAGTGTGTTTTTGATGGCGTATTGCCAAAAAAGAAATGTTACCGGTTTGTTATTGTATCTTTTTGTAATGCGCAGTCAATTAAAACAAAAGAGCCGAAAGACCTGATGGGAATTCTCACATCTCAAGATACCACTGTCAATGCTTTCCTGCCTTGTAGGCCTGCAACCCCAAATACAACGACTTTGACAAAACCGGATCCATCTGCTCGGCGGAGAGCATCAACGACACCCTCACCCAGTACCGCTGGCTGGTCAGCGCCCCCACCGGCTCCGACGGTGTGACCAGTCCTATGAGGGAGGTGGACACCAACACCTTCTTTACCAACACCAAATCCATCACCTTGGATTCCATCTACTTCCAAGCGGGCTCCAGAATCCAATGCGCCGCCAGAGCTTTTAATGCCAACGGGGACGCTGGTCTGGAGCTTTCCAGTCCCATCGTTGTGATCAGCAAGGAAGAAGGTGAGTCACTAGCGTGTTGGACGTATCCACGGTTGGAGGGTGTCGAGTTTATCAACCCGAACCTCTTTGCAGGCATGTGTCAACCGAGGATCCAAGGCACCGTTGGAGCTGAACCGTTCTCTGCAAAGATTCGCTACACGGGCCCAGATGACCCGGACTTCCCCAATCTCATTAAGCTGACTATCAACATGCCCCATATGGATGGTGAGGGAACGCATTCTTCAGGGGAAAAAAAAACAAAAATTAGGAATTAACTCATTCACTCCCAGCCATTTTCACTGGAGCAACCCCCTTTGCTCCCGACTGTTTTACTGGATTTTGTCTGATTTTGCAAGGCCCACAGAATGGTACCAACCAAAAGAGTCTCTTCTTTCATCAGGAAAAAAAATATTTCTATCTGTTTCCGTTTTGCAGAAATTAGCATTAGAATATAGCTAAGTTTCATCATTACTCACAAACCTGTTCAAAACACTGGGGAAAAGAGCTTTTTTTGCAACATGGCCCTTGTGATCTCTTATACTCTCTTGCCACCTGGCAGCCGTTTTTTGTAATAACTACCATTGCTTTAAGCGTCTCCTTCAGGTCAGAGGCTGCATCAAAGCCTTCTGTATGCTCTAAAATAAAAAAATGAAATAAAAATACGTATAAATACGTTTTTGGGACTATGGCAATATTTCAAATAGAACGTTTTTATACCGCGACCCGACCCCGGATAAGCGGAATTGAAGACGGAACGGAATGTTTTTATACGTTTTTGGGAGCAAATGAGTTAACAGACTACAAATTAAGGGTGTCGGGCAATTAAATTAATTTAACCCTAATTAATCTGATCACTTCATTAGTTAACTCACGATTAATCGCAAATTTTAGATTTGTTTTAAATGTACAACAAAATGTACAATAATTTTTTTTCTTAGTTTTCTACTCTTGTTAACATAAAAGTGGAAAAAATGTTAAATAGAAATATGGCTGCATCTTTTTGTGAGTGATACAGTAATGCCTCTAGATGGCATAATTGCATTTGTAAGACGGTGACAGCTCAGTGCATTTTTCTTTTCATAATAAGAGCTATCTAATTTTTAACAGGAAGTAACACATTTTTAAAATTGTCAAATACAACTTAACCCCAGTCCCCACAAATATATGCTTTTTATTCAATTTATTACTGCTAAATTTTGACGTGGATGAGTCTGCTGCGTTGCAACTGGACTTTCCCCAGTACAGGCTTTCCAAGTAAGGGAGGGGTCATTAATAGCGTGTTTAAAAAAATGAGTACCATTAAAGGAACTTTAAATTAACTCAAAATTAATGCACTCATTTTGACACCCCAACTACAAATACTTGGTCATTTTATATTTTTCAGGTATCTGTACTTGACTTAGACAGTATTTACTTTTCTGACCCTTAGAGTCCATTATTTTTTTCAAAGCCAGCACTAAGTTAAATAAAGGAGCAAATCCGCCATTTTTTTTTCAAAGTTACCATGATGGGGTTTATATAACGTATACATAAGGAGATTTAGTCTGTATTTTCCCACACAATTATTTGTACTTCCAACAGGCATGTTGCCGGTGATCTCCACCAGACCCATGTCCAACTTCGAGCTCACCCTCAGCCCCGACGGCACCCGCGTGGGCAACCACCGCTGCTCCAACTTGCTGGATTTCAACGAAATCCAGACGGGCTACGGCTTCATCACTGACGCCACCAAAAACCCAGAGATTATCGGCGAAACGTCGCCCTACCAGTACAGCAACGGCATGCGCTCGTCCAACTCGCTCCGCTTTTACCGGAACCTCAACTTGGAGGCCTGCCTCTGGGACTTCACCAGCTACTACGACATGTCGGAGTTGTTGAATGACTGCGGTGGCTCCATAGGCACCGACGGACAGGTATGGAAAAAATATTGGCAGAATGTTAGGAAATAGTTGAGTTCAGTTGACCAAATTTAAGATTTATGATTTTTTTTTAAACTAATTAATCGCACAACTTTCTGTAATTAATCGCAATTGCAATTAATTACATTTTTCTACTTCTGCTTCTATTTTTTGCTTCAATGCTTGTAATAGATATTTACTTGAGTAAAATCTTGAAATTCATGTAAAATTATCAAATAGAAAGTACAATTAATCTCCAGAGTTAACGGGGTAAATTTTCATTAGTTCTGTCAAACGATTATTTTTTTAAACTAATTAATTGCACATTTTTCTACTTCTGCTTCTACTTTTTCCTTCAAAGCTTGCAATAAATATTTGAGTAAAATCTTGAAATTCATGTAAAATGATCAAATAGAAAGTACAATTAATTTCCAGAGTTAAAGGAGTACATTTTTATTAGTTCTGTCAAACGATTATTTTTTTTTAAACTAATTAATTGCACATTTTTCTGTAATCAATCACATTTTTCTACTTCTGCTTCTACTTTTTCCTTCAAAGCTTGCAATAGATATTTGAGTAAAATCTTGAAATTCATTCAAAATGATCAAATAGAAAGTACAATTAATTTCCAGAGTTAAAGGAGTAAATTTTTATTAGTTCTGTCAAACGATTATTTTTTTTAAACTAATTAATTGCACATTTTTCTGTAATCAATCACATTTTTCTACTTCTGCTTCTACTTTTTCCTTCAAAGCTTGCAATAGATATTTGAGTAAAATCTTGAAATTCATTCAAAATTATCAAATAGAAAGTACAATTAATTTCCAGAGTTAAAGAAGTAAATTTTTATTAGTTCTGTCAAACGATTATTTTTTTTAAACTAATTAATTGCACATTTTTCTGTAATCAATCACATTTTTCTACTTCTGCTTCTACTTTTTCCTTCAAAGCTTGCAATAGATATTTGAGTAAAATCTTGAAATTCATTCAAAATTATCAAATAGAAAGTACAATTAATTTCCAGAGTTAAAGGAGTAAATTTTTATTAGTTTTGTCATACGATTATTTTTTTTTAAACTAATTAATCGCACAATGTTCTGTAATTAATTGCAATTAATTCCAATTAATCACATTTTTCTACTTCTGCTTCTACTTTTTCCTTCAAAGCTTGCAATAGATATTTGAGTAAAATCTTGAAATTCATGTAAAATGATCAAATAGAAAGTACAATTAATTTCCAGTTAAAGGAGTACATTTTTATTAGTTTTGTCAAACGATATTTTTTTTTTAAACTAATTAATCACACAATGCTCTGTAATTAATTGCAATTAATTCCAATTAATCACATTTTTCTACTTCTGCTTCTACTTTTTTCTTCAATGCTTGTAATAGATATTTACTTGAGTAAAATCTTGAAATTCATTCAAAATTATCAAATAGAAAGTACAATTAATCTCCAGAGTTAAAGGAGTCAATTTTTCTTAGTTTTGTCAAACGATTAATTTTTTTTAAACTAATTAATCGCACAATGTTCTGTAATTAATTGCAATTAATTCCAATTAATCACATTTTTCTACTTCTGCTTCTACTTTTTCCTTCAAAGCTTGCAATAGATATTTGAGTAAAATCTTGAAATTCATGTAAAATGATCAAATAGAAAGTACAATTAATTTCCAGTTAAAGGAGTACATTTTTATTAGTTTTGTCAAACGATAATTTTTTTAAACTAATTAATCACACAATGCTCTGTAATTAATTGCAATTAATTCCAATTAATCACATTTTTCTACTTCTGCTTCTACTTTTTTCTTCAATGCTTGTAATAGATATTTACTTGAGTAAAATCTTGAAATTAATGTAAAATTATCAAATAGAAAGTACAATTAATCTCCAGAGTTAAAGGAGTCAATTTTTCTTAGTTTTGTCAAACGATTAATTTTTTTTAAACTAATTAATCGCACAATGTTCTGTAATTAATTGCAATTAATTCCAATTAATCACATTTTTCTACTTCTGCTTCTACTTTTTCCTTCAAAGCTTGCAATAGATATTTGAGTAAAATCTTGAAATTCATGTAAAATGATCAAATAGAAAGTACAATTAATTTCCAGAGTTAAAGGAGTCAATTTTTCTTAGTTTTGTCAAACGATTAATTTTTTTTAAACTAATTAATCGCACAATGTTCTGTAATTAATTGCAATTAATTCCAATTAATCACATTTTTCTACTTCTGCTTCTACTTTTTCCTTCAAAGCTTGCAATAGATATTTGAGTAAAATCTTGAAATTCATTCAAAATGATCAAATAGAAAGTACAATTAATTTCCAGAGTTAAAGGAGTAAATTTTTATTAGTTTTGTCATACGATTATTTTTTTTAAACTAATTAATCGCACAATGTTCTGTAATTAATTGCAATTAATTCCAATGAATCACATTTTTCTACTTCTGCTTCTACTTTTTTCTTCAAAGCTTGTAATAGCTATTTATTTGAGTAAAGTCTTGAAATTAATATAAAATGATCAAATAGAAAGTACAATTATGGATTTCAGGTTGGCTAAATAATTAAAAACGGTTCAATATAGGATCATGGGAATGTTGCCAAGAGCATGTACACTTTGTAAGACTTTAGTAATTTAAGTCCCAAAAAGACATATGGTTGCGGTTCCTTTTGAGCTGGACTTGACCCCAATATTCAATTTTCCCAGGTGCTCAACTTGGTCCAGTCCTACGTCACCCTGCGCGTGCCCCTCTTTGTGTCCTACGTCTTCCACTCACCCGTGGCTGTTGGCGGCTGGCAGCACTTTGACCTCCAGTCGGAGCTCAAGCTCACCTTTGTGTACGACACGGCCATCCTCTGGCAGGAGGGCATCGGGAGCCCGCCCGAGTCAGAGCTGCAAGGTAAGATCTGATGCCCCCCCCCCCCCCCAATAGCATTCACGGTACGTCGTTTTAATCTCTTGAATGAACCTCTGCAGGAGCTATGTACCCCACCAGCATGCGCATAAACGAGGAGGGCCGCCTGGTGGTCAACTTCAAGACGGAGTCTCATTTCAGGGGACAATTTGTTATGACTCACCCAGGTAAGACATTGAGAGTGGTCGCTCTATAAATGCAGTCTCCTATTAGATTACCCTACATCCTCTCTTGGGTTATTTCTGGAGTTCCACACTTCTGGGGGGAGGAGTAGAGGGGGCTTCCGGCGTAAAAGTACCAGGTGGCATCGGAGCAAATGTCAGCCAGCGTTTACGGTCCAAGAGGCCAAGACAATATAAAAGGTCAGGTTATAAATATGAGGGCTTTAATGCTATACGTGTTCACTTTTTAGGGACCAGCGTGTCTTCCATGGTGATATGCGCAGACCACCCCAGCTTGACCTTCACTTTGGTCCTTGTCAGGACTGAACCCACCCACAACCAGCCCATGCAACAGTGGAGTTTCGTCTCCGACTTCGCCGTAAGTCGGAAAACCACTCAAATATGCTTGTCACATGAGTCAGAACGCCGACAAGACGCAGGAATTGGGAAACAGTCTTTACATACAAAAATACAAAGTAACAACAGAGAGCAATGTTGGATTCAGATGACCTAAAAAAAAACACTTGATGGAGAAACCTTGACTAAGAACTTTGATTAAAAGAGCAGGACTGGATGAATGGAAGCATCCTCAAACACAGGCAAGAACCGCTTGGAAACCTCGACATCCTGAGAGAAAATCAACTAAGGAACCTCAACATACTGACAAAAGTGTCATCTCGCTTTAGGCAATGCACATTTCTATATGACAGAATAAAAACGTTTATGACAAAAACAGTTACAAGACAAACTGAGCTTGACCATAGCAACCGCATAGCAACTGACAACATAATAATCAAAAGGGACATAGTAACAGCAAAACAACAACAAAATAAGAGTGATTAGACAAACTAAGAGTGGCTAGTACATGATTTTCATAAGGGCCATAGAAACTACAAATATCATAAGGGGCACAGCAAAAGACATAATCATCAAAAGAGACATAGTAACTGCATAGCACAACAAGAGTGATTAGACAAACTGGGTGGCTAATACATCATCATAAGCAACATAGCAACTGCATAGCAAGTGGCAACATCGACAGGGGCATAGTAACTGCATAGCAACAACAAAATAAGAATGACTAGACAAACTAAGAGTGGTTAATACATCGTCATCATAAGGGACATAACTGCATAGCAATTTACATAATCATCAAAAGGGACAAAGTATCTGCATTGCACAACAAGAGTTAAGATTAGACAAACTAAGAGTGGCTAATACATAATTATAAGGGACATAGTAACTACTTAGCAAGTGACATCAACATTAAAAGGGACATAGTAACTGCATATCATCAACAAAATAAAAGTGACTAGACAAACTAAGAGTGGTTAATGCAGGATGAAAGGGGCTGTTAATTACCAATTATTTGTTAACCGAGGGGTTTATTGGTCCCTTCCACTTTGTTGTAAATTCTGCCATTCAGCTCTTTGTTAGAGAACAGCAAGTTACAACATGTGCTTTCAAAAATTTAGAAAAGGTCAAATAGGTTGAAATGTCACCTGAAAGTCGAAAGTAGGATATTTGCAAATAAAAATGAAACTGAATGATTTTGCATTTTGATCCTTTAGGTGCGGGATTACTCCGGGACGTACACAGTGAAGCTGCTCCCCTGTATTGCATCCCCTAACGGAGAGTTCAGCATCCCTCCCGTGTGTCATCCGAGGGAGCCTCTGACTTTTGATATGGACATTCGCTTCCAGCAGGTAATCAAACAATTGAAACCAAATTCTCCGAACCTAAAAATCTTGATCAAATTTGATTTTGGTGTTCTCTTCAGGTGAGCGACCCAGTAGCGGCCGAGTTCAGCCTCAACACGCAGATGTTCCTGCTGTCCAAGAAAGAGCTGTGGTTGTCTGACGGCTCCATGGGCTTTGGGGAGGGCACCGATGCCGCCTTTTCAGAAGGTACGACACTCCCACCTGATGGATTTCAACCAGCATTGCGGCTGATGAGGCTCACAATGAACATTTCTGGTCTTTGTAGGCTCGTCCATCTACGGCCGAGTGATGGTGGACCCGGTGCAGAACCTGGGAGATTCTTTCTCCTGTAGTATTGAGAAAGTGTTCCTGTGTACCGGAGCCGACGGCTACGTTCCCAAATATAACCCCACCAATAAGGAGTTCGGCTGTCTGGCTGATTCCCCCTCTCTGCTCTACAGATTTAAGATCCTGGTAAGAACCTGAAGGGGAAGTCAACCTTACACATTTCTGAACAATAATATGTTATATGTGACCTCACTACTGTAAACATGACATTCTGATTAATATTCCATTTGTGGAATATGAGTTATGCGGCAAAATCCAGCCCCCCACCCCCCCCCCCCAAAAAAAATCCAGACGTTTTTATCCATCTCAGGAGGCGGCCATTTTGCCACGTGTTGTCGAATGAAGGTTACATCACAGTTGCTCAGAGCTCAGGCAACGACCAATCACAGCTCCAAAAAAACAAAAAAACAAAAATGAAGACGATATCACAGTTGCTCAGAGCTCCGGCAACAACCAATCACAGCTCGCCTTTTTAATGAAGCTGAGCTGTCTCAGCCATTTTTATCTATCTCAAGAGGCGGCCATTTTGCCACCTGCTGTCGACTGAAGATAACATCACAGTTGTCAAGAATGTTTTTTTTTTTTGTTTCACCCAGCAATAGTTTTGAATGATTTTCATTTCGCCGCTTCTCAGGACAAGGCCCAGCCAGAAACTCAGGCGACGGCGTTTGGCGACATTGCCTTCAAGGCCACACTGGCTCAGGACACGGCTGGAGGTCTGCCTTTGGTCAAACAACCAGGATCCGATGGCTTCGCCCTCTCCTCGACTCCGCTATTCCAGGTACGGATGGCTCCGTTGCTAAATTATTCCCAACCACTGGCATTTTCATTAATTTCAACAAATCGACAGTCCGCCCTGATCGCGTCCAATTCAAGCGTGTTCGTGTGCCATGCAGGTGGCTGCAGGTCGCGAGTGGTACATTCACACCATCTACACCGTGCGCTCCAGAGAGAACGCCAACCGCGGCAAACGTAGCGTGGACTCCTTCCACCACAGCCTGTCTTCCGCCCCGCGACGTCAGCGCCGCGCCGCCCACGACATTGGCGCCGACAACAACCGCGGCACCAACATCCAACACATCGCCCTGGACCGAGCCGACCGCGTGGTGGTCAGCCAGCGCCAGCCCTGGTCCCCGAGCTTGGAGCGCGAGCCTGCGCTGGAGCGCCCCCTAGTGGGGAGCTCCAGCAGGGAGGCCCCGGACAGCTGGACCCTTCCCATGATCGTGGGTGTGGTGGGTCTAATCGTCCTGGCCTGTCTGATCGCCGTCGTCGTGTTGCTACTGTTGCGGCGCAAAAAGAAGGAACAGAGACAGTTCCCGTCCTACGCCACCTCGTCATCTGCCGCCTACAACCGAGGATCCACCAGAATGTGGGGCGGTTCGGATAGTTCCGAGGTCTAGAGGTTAGGAGGGCCCATCCATCGGTCCCCTTACCTATTGACTATGATAGTCTCCTCCACCACTGTGCCTTCATTTCCCAACTTGTATAGCACTGAAAACAGTACCAGAACCACTTGACGGGGCCCCCAATGCCAAAATCCACTTTTGTGAGGCCCTGAATGTTTTTCATCTAAACTGATGAAAATTATGATTGAATTCAAACTTACAACATGCGGACGGCGCTAACAACCAAAGCTACAAGATTTTATAGATAGATACTGTAGATCCTTCCCAACATCCATAGTTCTTCAAAATCACTTCTACGTTCATATTAGCCAGGTCTTTGATGTCATCTGGTGGCACCATAGGGTGAGCATAAAAATACGCCGAGAGCGAATTAATGAATAGCAAACTGCGACTAGGACGGGTGTTCACTGTATATAATGTTGAGCAATGTTGGGTTAACATTTCCCGAGGTTGTTTGTAGACTTGCATGGGGGCCGAATTATGGGTGGTGGAGTAATGGGTGTCTGCAGTTGCCCTTTTTTTTTTTTTTAGACTTGTAAAAGGTCCCCTCTTCGTTCTTATTGTTTGCAAATGCATGAAAAGTAAAAGAGCAAAAACGCTAACTGTATGTAATCAGCTCAGGCAGCCTTGACATGACAGAATTTTCAAGTTTACTGTTTTTTTTTAAGTTTATTATTATTATTATTACAACATTTGACTGTGTCTCATTGACTTGGAATGAATGTTATTGGAAGATGACCTCATTGAATGCTAATGTAATGATTGTTATACGTCACTAAACACACACACTCAGTATCAAGGTTTGTAGATATTGTAGTTTCTTTTTGCAAAATGGAGAAATTCATATTTTTGAATAAAATTGTTGAGACTGTGGTTTAAACCATCTCAATGTGCCATATTGAAATGTTGTGTCTTCTTATTCTGGCAACATAATTACATTTTATCTTAACAGCATAATTGCCTGAAATGCAACGAACAAGAGTCCACCACTTACCTCAATTCACTCTTTGCAACCTGATGACTGAGAATCTGCAAGTTTTTAGAAAGCACTTTTTAAAAAAAAATATATATTTTTTAAAATGACTTTGGCATGGCACTTACCCTATTAAGCTAATGATACACTAAATGTGTATCGCCATTGATGTTCACATCCTGATGATCCTCATACAGCATTCGCATGTTGTTCATGTTGATGACAGGAGGCATGAAAATCAGTATAAAAGCCTGATTTTTAAGTGACTAAAAACAAACATCTTTTGGCCAAAAAAAACATACAAAGGTGCATAAATTTACTTTTTAAGTTTGCTGCTACAAATGAATAAGTGTTTTTTCTTGTTATTTACCACAATGCACTATTTTATTAAAAAAAAAAAGATCTTTATTTAATTCACAGGGAGATAAAGAAGGTAACATTGGAAAATAAAGACGGTACATTGGAATGTGGTACAACCAACAGGCATAAATAAAACTTCCATTGACTACAAGTAAAAAAAAAAAAAAAAAAAGCACAGCTGCAGTGTCTCCGTAAATGACAAGGCAGAAAACTTGCTAGAACCTAATAATACAAAGTCTATTTGGAGGTTAGACACCATTAGCAAACGCACACAAACCCTTCTGTTGTAGTTGTGGTTGCGGCTAGAATAACGGCGCGCTGTACAAACGAACGAGGCGTTGCCTTCACAACTTGAGCTTTTTCCGACGCCCGCGACCTTCCGCAGTTCCTTCCGGCTTCCGTTTCTGGGCCTAAATGGCAGGAGGAGAAGCACTGATTATTTTATTTTATTTTTTTAAACGAAAAATTCATTTTGAAATTACAGATGTTAAGCAGTGGAACCAGAACCCAAAAAGTAGGGGCATAAAAAAAACCTCCTTTAACTTAATAGCACTTACTGAGCCGGTTTTCGGCCCCCTCTTCTTCTTCTCTGCCTTCTCTCGCTCCTCCAGCTCCATGTTCTCCCTCTCGATGAGCGTGATGAGCGTGTTGCATCGTCTCTGCAGCTCCTGCGCCCGGAGCACAAACGTACATCTCGGTGACGGCGCTTGGCACAGCGGGCGCGCGGAAATCGGCGGGAAACCTCAAGCTCACCATGGCCGTCCTGGACTTGAGGAACCAGTCGAAGCGGAACTGCGGCGAGTTGCGGATGCACTGGCGCAGCTCGTCGTACACGCTCTCCTTGTCGAAGCCCAGCTTGTGCAGCATGCAGATGAGGAAGCGGTCCTCCTCCTCCGTGTAGTTCTTGCCCTTGTTGGTGCCGTAGGAGATGCGCAGCTGGTGGAAGGGCGCCTTGTAGCGGCCGATCTGGAACGGGAGACGACGGCGTGTTAAAAGATGCTGATTGACTGGATGCATTAAGCTGCTGGGTCATATCAGGTTATTTTCTAATGTGGCAGCCCGCCAGGCTTATTAGACCAGACTCACTTGATTGCATCAACTTTCCACCAATAGAGGGCGCTAATCCGAATGTGAAAAGGTCTCGGTGACCTACCTTGGAGTCCAGGGCCTTTTTGATGCTGATCCTCCTCTGGATCCTGGCTTCTCCTCGCTCGATCTGAGCCATGATCTTCTCAATGTCCTGGAGTTCATTGCAGCGCTCCCAGAACACAGCTGAGGAACAAAAAAGGTGATTTTAGTTAACGAAAACTGACAAAATAACAAAAACTAAAAAAATCACCCAAAAAAAAACATGGCCGTTAAGGAAATAAAATGAAAATGTGTTTAAAAAAATAAATAAATAAATGAAAATACATTTTACATCTACAAAACTATAGTTTTGTTTTAGTCTTTGGTAATTAATTTAAAACATTGCCTTGTGGGTTTATCTTAAATGTGATTTTAAGTATTATATTTATTTTGCTATTAACCGGAATAAGGACGTTTGAAAGTGTGTCACGCAGAAACGACGCCATCTAGCACTAGCCAATAGAAAAGCACCTTCAGATGACGTCGCTCATTGGCGACGAAGTGCGCATTTCGGACCGTGCAGTGCATTGTGGGTAAACTGAAACAAAACTAAAACAAGCATTTTTTAAATAAACTAATGAAAACTAACAGAACCACCCTAAAAACTAAAACTAACTAAAATAAATAAATAACTCAAAACGAAATAAAAGCAAACAAAAATGAAAATTCCATAACAACCCTGAACAGAGCACATAAGGACTTCAGGCATGATGGAGAGGAACGGGAACAATTTTGAGTGGAAGTGGACATTACCAGAATACTCCATAACTTCCTCTGGGGTTTTCCCCTCCACCTCTCTGGCGATGTTCTCAATGTCGTCGCGTCCCCACTTCTCGTTGGCTTTGATAAACTGGTTGAAGTCACGCTTGTTCCAAATGGTGAATCCCTACCCACGAAAAAAAAAAAAAAAAAGTTAAATTGAGTGATCCGCCAAGTTGTGTCTGCGGCATTCACACAAAACAGCGACAAAAAAGACGGGTTTTTACAGGCAGTGTGAAAGGGGGCTACACTTGTGTTGTCTTGGTCGTACCTGCTGCAGAAGGTTCTCCTTCTCCTCCAACTCCTCCTCCGTCAAGGCTTCAGCCTCGTCGATCTTGGCCTGCTCCTCCTTCTGGACCTGAGCAGAGTTGGGCATTTCCGGATTGCGCGGCACCTAAAATGGAGACGCTTTGCGTTATTGAAAACACTGATGTTGAATCGCAGAAGGTGTGAAGGGAAAGTGAGGAGAGTTACCTTGTAGCCAATTGTCTTTCTGTAGAAGAGGATTTCCTTTTCAAGGAGTTCAAAGAGACGAGGGGGGAAGAACTGGAAGTCTTGAACGTTGGGCTGCTTGGGCGGACGGGGAGCCTGGAAGGTGGAGTCCGAGCAAAGTCAAACATGGTTATAAAAAACGTGACTGTGCAAGAGATTTTCCCACTGGTAGGACTGATGATGCATGACGATTAAGAATAGTTGTCTCATAGGGATTCTGTTATTTTGGCAGGTAAACCACCTTTCCTAAACCTTTATGGAATACATCATCAGGTAAAGGAGGGACGGAAAGATGCTTCCTTTCAAACATAGAAAACGACACTAAAAACACTTGGTTAAAAAAATAACCCAATTATGGATTAAAAAAGGGACTGACCATCACTTGGATCAATTTGACCCAAATAACTCAAAACAACCCCAAAAATTGAGGTTTGTTTTGTACAAAACTCCTCAAAATTGGGCTGTTTGTGAAAGAAAAAGTTTGTGTAGTACAAATATAGAAATAACCAAAGAAGTCGGGTCTGTTCCTTTTTACACGTTGTGTATTGCAAGTCCTTAACTCATTTGCTCCCAAAAACGTATAAATACGTTCCATTGTAAATGTTTTAAGTATACTTTTCTTATTTATTCATTCTAGAGCATACAGAAGGCTTTGATGCAGCCTCTCAACTGCAGAGAACAGTTGAAGAAACGGTAGTTATTACAAAAACGGCCAGCAGGTGGAAGTAGAGTAGAAGAGCTCAACCAGGGCTATGTTGCAAGCTCATTTACCCACAGTTCTAAACAGATTTGTGAATAATAATCAAACATAGCGATATTCTAATGCTAACTGATGCAAAATGGAAACAGATACAAATAGACTTTTTATTCCTGATGAACAAAGAGGCTCTAATCTTTCTTTTGGTAGGTTCCATGTTTTTATAGCAATAGAACAGAATATTCTGTGGACCTTGCAAAAACAGTCAAAATACAGTAAAATAGACGGGAGTGAAGGAGGTTGCGTCAGTGAAAATGGCTGGGAACTAGTTAATGTATTTTTTTCCTTACTCGGTTTTATTTTTTGTGTAGAATTATTATTTTTTGTGTCTTTAAAAGTGTGTGTCAATCTGGTGTTGGTATTACTATTGATGGTACCTTGGGTGCTTTCGGCTCGCTGACTCGAAGGGCTTCTCGGAAGTAGGCATCCACGGCATAATTGGCCTTCCTCTCTCTCTTGGGGGGCTCAATCCAGTTGGTGATGACCTGGAAGAGGATGAGGATGAGGAGGTGGAGATGAACATCAAGGCTTTATGTTGTGAAAATGAATGCAATTTCTATGACTCTTTTGTACCTTTTTCTTCTCTCTGTAGTCTTCTCCCTCAAACGTGTACACGCTGCTGTTCTCCGTGTCCATGGTGAAGTTCCTCAACGAACTCTCCCCCAGGGAGGACAGCTTCTCCTTCATCTCCATCGTCTGGTGGCAGCGCGGTCAACCGTCAAGCAAAACATTTGATGTGAGCGGCGCGGCCGTGCTTGTGCGAGAACTCGCCTTCCTTTCGCCCCTCTCCAGGATGGCGTCGATATCGTCGTCTGTTATCTCGCTCTCCTTGGAGGCGAAGACGTGCGTGGCGCCGTGCCGTATGATAGAGAGCATCTCGTCTTTGCCCAGCTTGTTGGCACTCGGATCCACAAGTCGTCCTGTTGAGATATAGAAACAGCCGTGATCACTTTATAAATTATAGCTGGTGTTTATTTTAGCCATAGATGAGGGATCCTACTTAAGGCGAGTTCAACACTTTTTTAATTACATTTGAAAACACATTTAAGACCGATTGCTAACTTGGGGAAAAGCAAAAAAACAAAGGTGTTCTACCTTGCTGGATGACAATGGAGTCCAGTCTCAGCTTCATCTCCGCCCTCTCCACGATTCTCTCCTCCACTGTGTTCTCCGTGATGAAGCGGAAGACGCGCACCTGCTTCAGCTGCCCGATCCTGTGAGCGCGATCCTGGGACAAGAGGATGAGTGTTAAAGCCGCTTCTTGAGTATGCAGAAATTGTTCAAAGTTCAGGCAGCACTCACCATGGCCTGGAGGTCCACTTGAGGGTTCCAGTCAGAGTCATAGAGGATGACGACGTCGGCGGTTGCCAGGTTGATACCGAGGCCGCCGGCTCTGGTGCTCAGCATGAAGATGAACTTGCTGCTGTTAGGCTCGTTGTAGGCATTGATGGAGATCTGAAACATCAATCCTTTTTAAATATTGACATGGTTTCAAAAACGTATTCATACGTTTTTAATGCTAGAGCATACAGGAGGCTTTGAAGCATCCTCTGACCTGAAAAGGTCACTTAAAGCAATGGTAGTTATTACAAAAAACGGCCTGCAGGTGGCATTAGAGTATACGATATCAACCAGAGCCATGTTGCAACAAGCTCTTTTCCCCAGTGTTTTAAACAGGTTTGTGAATAATGATGAAACTTAGCTATGTTCTAATTCTAATTGCTGCAAAACGGAAACAGCTAGAAATTAGGCATGGGCCGATATTAGATTTTGACGGTATGATAACCGTGAGCAAAAATATCACGGTATTAAAATTACAGCTCTAAAATGTCCTCTTTTGGGGGGTTAAAATTAAAAAAGCCATTTTCCACTCAACACATTCTATATTTCATTTTTAAGCAAAATAGAGATTATTTGGTACATTAAGAAATGTATACCATGCTAGTTTAAATAAATAAATGTTGACATGCCTCTTGTGTTTTAAGTCACAGTGTCCCATCGCTGGTGAGCTACTTTTAGAACAGACTCATGTTGTCTGTAAAGGACAACGGTTTATTTACCAAATTTCTGTCATTGTTGGAACTCTTATTTTCTACAGAGAGTATTAGCGATTATTGAAACCTTGACTTTTTTATATCACGGTAAATCGACCCATGCCTAACACAAATATACATTTTTTTTCCTGATGAAAGAAGACTTTCTTTTGGTAGGTCCCATGTTTTTATAGCAATAGAACACAACATTCTGTGGACCTTGCAAAATCAGTCAAAATCCAGTAAAACAGCCGGGAGTGAAGGGGGTTGCATCAGTGAAAATGGCTGAGAGTGAATGAGTTAAAGATCACATCTTAAAACTGAACAGCTCAGTTTGCTGGCGCCGCACCTGTCTCTCCTCGTGTGGCGTCTGACCGTCCAGGCGACAGTAGCCGTAGTTCCTCCACATGCAGTAGTCTTCCAATATGTCCAGCACCCTGGTCATCTGACTGAAGATGAGCACACGCGAGCCTGGGGAGGAACAAGGTTTAGAAAGATCAATATTAGATGTTTGTGCATAAACACCGTAACTTGAGAGATGCAGAGTGGAACCAAAAGTTTATCATAGCGATACTGTATCATGAGAGAAAATTAACGAAACAATGCAATATATGAAATGAATCCAACGATGAGTATCACCGATATTAGATTCTGGTGGTTTGATAACCGAAAAGCACAAATACCACTGTGTTACAGTACACCAAAAAAAAAAAAAAATCTCTTTTTTATTATTATTGTTTTTTTTCATTACCAGGACACCTCCGACTTACCTTGCTCTTTCATCTTTGGCAACAGCTTGTCCAGCACAACCATCTTGCCACTGTTGACCACTAGGTGGAGGTCGGTGGTATAAGGGGGCCCCGGCTCTGCGCCGTCGAAAAGGTACGGGTGGTTGCAGCACTTGCGCAGCTGCATGAGCACGTTGAGCAGACGCATCTTGTCCATCTTGCCGGCAGAGTTCAGGATGTCGATGTCCTTCATTAGAATTTTGGTGTACCTTAAGGGGACATTGGTCAGTTTAAAATCAATTTTTAGCAAAAGCTGTAGTTTCAAGTGCATGCCTGCTGATGTGCAATGTTTACACTAACTACATGGATGGAAAGATACAAAGGTTAGTAATTAGCTAATATTTTATGATTTTATTTGAAGGCCATATTTCACTAATATTTAACTAAAGGGTACTTACCATTCTCGCTGCATTTTACTGAGTCCCACATACATCTTTATCTCCTTCTTGGGTAGCAGCGTCTTCTCCACATCAGCTTTTATGCGACGCAGCAGGAAAGGGCGGAGAACCTACTCGCAGCAATACAATACAACATTGATAATATGCTTCAAAAAATACAGAAAAAAAAAAAAACATATTCACAACATACCGTGTGAAGACGCTCCACCAGTTTCTGATCGCCCAAGCAATTGTTTGTGTCAAACCAAGAATCAAAGTCCTGAAAGGGCCGGATGCAACAAATTAGACACTATTTTCAGTCTGATTGAAAGAACTGTGGAATGGGTCACATACTTCTGAAGAATTAAAGACGTCGGGGAGCAGGAAGTTGAGCAGGGCCCACAGTTCGTGCAGGTTGTTCTGGAGTGGTGTGCCAGTCAGCAGCAGACGATTGGTGGTCTTGAATTCTCGCACAATCTCTGACAACTGCGAGGAAATTGTGTGTTATTATTCGAGGATCCTTATAGACAGAGTGGGTAGATGTGGGGCATGCATACCTTAGACTTCTCGTTCTTGATCCTGTGGGCTTCGTCGATGACCAAGTAGCGCCAGTTGAATTTCTTGAACACTGCTTTTTCTATGATGAGAATCTCATAAGATGTCACACACACATCCCATTCGCCGGGAAGCAACACGTCTCGGATGAGAGCCGTCTGCAAAATGGACAGAAGAGGTTCGGACCCTTTGTAAATATTCACTTCAAAAGTTCGACTTTTTCATCAACAAGCAAAACTACCTTGGAAACTAATTATAGAGCTGCAATGTCTTATGAAGAAAGTTTGTGGCTTCAAATAAAAGTTAAATTTCTAATAAAAATATTTTAATAATTTTCATTTTAAGAGGAAAAAAAGTCAACATTTTACAAAGTCATTCTTTTACAGGAAAGGCATGGCAAAATTTTCCATGGGGAAAAGGGGGGTCATTTTAAAAGAGAAACACCATTTTTAGGGGAATTTTTAGCACAGTTAAAATTTATCTCTGACAACTATTGCCGCCAATGGCAGTAAATCAGTTTTTTAAAGCCCCAATTTTACAGGACAAAGGTGGTTACTTTGAAAGGAAAAAAACATCTTGTGAGAAAGATGAATTTTTTACATAAATTATTTTCATAAACTAATTTTTTTTTGTGAAAAAAAAAGGGTTAAATTAACTTTAAAGTAAACCGCTGTAACTTTACACTAAAAAGGTTGTGATTTTACAAAAATAACATTTACATTTCACCAAATGAGCAAGATTGAACAAAGATATTTTATAAAAAATTAAAGACGTCAAATTATGAGGGTCTGGCCAAAACAACCTAAAACTAATATGTAATTTTACAAGAATAAAGGATTGCACTAAAATTGATGAGCTATTTTTATGAGGAAAAAGATTTGAAAAAACAAATAAATAAACGAAAGGTAACGTAATTTTACAACAACAAAAAATACTTCATTGAAATCAGGTTATTTTTTTCCCCTCAATAATATTAAAATGGTAACATGGCTGACCCTCTCATCTCTGTCTCCAATGAGGCAAACTGCTCGCAGAGACGGCACCCAGCGCTTGAACTCGTTCATCCAGTTGTACAGGGTGGATTTGGGCACCAGCACCATGTGCGGTCCCGGGATGTTCCTGTAGTGTTTCATGTAACCCAGTAGGGAAATCGTCTGGAGGGTCTTTCCTAAACCCTGGCGGCATAAAAATCAGTATAAAATCAAGGCAAGCCCCAAGATGACATGATACACTTGTCGTCTAATTACCATTTCATCGGCAAGGATGCCATTGATTCCATTCTCGTACAGAGAAATAAGCCAGTTGAGACCGCGGACCTGATAGTCCCTCATCTTTCCTGTTTTGACGTCTGAACAAGAGGGCAAACATGAGATGGAAATAAATACGCAACTTTCTTCCTTTCCATCTATAGAGGTGAGCACTTACAAGATGGCGAGTCATCAAAGCGTGTGCAGACGTTTGTGGTCTTGGTGCTCTCGCTCAACAGCTCCTCGTCCTCCTCTTGCTCGGTGCGCCGATGACGATTGCTGCCGTCAACAAAGAGACAAAAGGGTGGGGAAGCAAAAATACAACTTATTGTGACGTACAGGTACAGCGATTGCGCTCAGAATTTTGTCAACAGCGGTCAACTGGGGAGGGGTATTGTAAGATGTCCGGCGTCGACGAAGTAATTGGTTCACATAGCCCGTAATACCGACAAACACTTAAGTCCTGGTAATGCTAAAATGTCACTTAAAACATTGAATGTACAGTTAAAGACTTCCATTATTTTCGATACGATTTTTTTTTTTTAATACGATGTGTAATGGAGCAACCCTAACCATATTTTTAGATACTCACTCTCCAGCAGACAATAAGTTCTGCTTCTCGTCTTTCTTGATGCGAGGACGCCCAGGCTTCATCTTGAGGGGGGATGTGGGAGTCTTCTGCGCGGCTGGCTGGATAAAGTGAGCAAACAGCTCGGTTTGCTTCAACAGGTAGTCAAATCTGTTGGTACGGTCCGTTTTCTGCATGGGTGGAAAATAAGACATTTGGATTATTCCCAAAACAACAACATATTCGTATTCAAGCATGGAGTAGAAACAAAATGTCCTCACCACTTTTTCTTCATAACCTGGAGCAGATTCTTTGGTTTTGGTGGAGGAGGAAGAGGACGCATCTTGCCCATCGGGCCCTGCATCTGACGACGACTCTTTGCCGGCATCCGAATCAGACTTTTCCTATTTAATTTAAGAAAAAGTATGTTTTCTTAAATTTGATTCATAGATTCATCGACAAACTAATAGGACAGGTTAATTGGTTATTTAAAATAACTGTTAGTTGCAGCCCTAATGTAAACATAAATGCAACAGTTATTCTGCCGTGAAACAGAAACAAAGGCAAGCTTCAGTTAACTGCTAACAGGCCGAAAAAAGCCAACTCAGCCTTCTCAAAAGCGAAAACGTACACTATAAAGAGAAATGTGGCCATGCCTACATTTGTGGAACAACAATGGCTTCAGCGGCGCCGTGCTAGCTAGTTGAGCTACAGTTAGTTAGCCACGAGCTAACTGGCGCTAACGGTAAAACAAGTGGAAGTCGGACGTCGGGGACGTTCACGTAAATGAAGAATGGTCACAGTCATGTGTATCGATACATTGGATGACACCGCCACGCTGAAGGGGGAAACAAAATTCTTATTTCAAATCGTTTTACCTCGGCTCCACCTGCGTCTTTAACTTCAGTCTGCTCTTCCCGCTCCGGTTCTACGCAGCTTAAAATTTCCGACATGTTGTGCGGTGTTCCCTCTTCAACTAGTCGTGATATGTTTCGTTAGGGCGTCACGTGTTAGATTGATCTTCTGTGGGCTTTTGTGGACAAGTTTCTCGCCGTTGTCCGGGACTGTTTCTGTTATGAGAAATGAAAGACACACCGGTCAGTGCTAGCGGTATTTTCCTCCTGAACACCCGCGTTCTCATAGCGTGAGTATGCCGCGCAATCGCGAGAGTTGGTCTTGTGGCCTTCATGAAAATCTGAATTTTTTTAATACAAAAATAGTAAGTAGTGCTGTTTACTGTTTGTTACTGCCAAGAAAACGTAACACGAACTTGACTTAACACTTACGTTTAACAGTTTTAGACTCATGATGAGTGTAAAGACTTTCCCCACAACGAGGATTAGCTGAATCTATCATGGACACTGAAACTAAAATTCCATGGTCTTGATTTTTGCAAATATTGAATTTTCCCCTTTTTGTACATCTAAATATCTTTAGAAAACGAAGTCAACATTTACAGGTACAGTGTTTCCACAGCGACAGTAATTGGCGGTTGCCTTGCCTTCCCAATTATCGAAACGTTGCGATGTAATTCAAAATGTGCAATATTATAAACAAGTCTACTTTCACGTGATATGATAGGGGATTACATTATTTAACCAGAAAAGTTTGAACTAGTCCATGTAAAAAGTACTGCAAAAATGGCGTGGCAAACTGTATTAATCCCCCCCCCCCTTTCTTTTAAGTTAACGTGTTAGTATGGATTGTTTGTAGCAGCCAATAAAAAACAAAAATAATATTTTTTATTCAAAACGCGAAAACTCTACCGGATACGTTTGTGTTGTCAATTTAAGTATAAATTTGATCATATCAGCCAGATTATTATTATTATGATTATTATTATGATTATTATTATTATTATTATTATTATTAATATTATTATTATTATTGTTAAAATATCAGGCAATGCCAAGCCACCAAAATCGGCGCTCGGTTTGGGGGTCCTTCATGCTTGTCGGGCGTGAGAGAAATGACGTAGCTGCCATGTTGATGATCAGCTGATTCCGGTTGAGCGATTTGACAAAAAAATACAACTGAATTTACCTGCGATCCGAGATTTAACACCAAAAGGGAGTGTATCGTCTTCAAGTCGAACACTATTGACATGCTACATTTGGGTATGGACGTATTTATTCAGACCGAGTGTCTCCCCTTCTTGCCATTCAGGGCGTATTAGCATTTATGCTAAGTCAGTGGCTACCTAGAAACATCACACAGCTAACGTCAGGCCCTTCAAGTTGCTTTGTTCGACACGGCGCTTGTAAACAAAAACATGCCACTTCAGTTATATTTAAAACACTTATTAGCGCTCCAGTCAAATATGGCTCCGGTGGTGGTTTAATGTCGAATGTGTTTGTACTTGTGTACGGTTGCCGTCAAGGCGCTCATGAACGATGGACTACTGTAGTGAAGAAAAATGTGGAAAATAAGTGTGATAAACGCTCCTAAAGTAACTGTAAATGATGTTTGTGCCAGCGTGACTTATTTAAAGACTGTTATTTCGTGAATAATGTTGTGGTTTGTATTTGGCTGTTGTGTGCCAAGGCCTTTAACGTCACACGAGATTCGACAGTTAAAAAAAAAAACAATACTGTATAATACAGTCCAATACTATACAGTACAATATAATACAGAACACCTGTGCTTCTCAAACCGTTTACACCAAGTACCACCTTAAAGAAAATGCACCCTAAAAATGAACAACATTATAATGCAGTAACGTAGTCGACCTCGGTGTTTATCAAAAGCAAGGCAGGTTCCTATACAGTACACCTGTATTTATTACTGTACGCCATTTTAACATTACTCAGTTTAGACACTGCATCAACTACAGTAAAACAAATCAAATGCATTTACTGTACCGCTTGTTTTTATTCGGTCGCAGAAGCCTTTCCAAGCTGATGTGAATAAAAACTGTACTTATGTTAATGTTTAAAAGCAAGCTGCACTAAAGATAACATTTACAATGTATTGTACAAGACTTGAACGTTAAATACAGCTGAACTCTACTTGGAAAAGTAAAACTATATATATATAATTGCTGGTTTTTAATTTCATTTTTTTTTACATTATGACTTGTCTTGTAAAATTATATCTTTTGTCATAACAGCACATTTTTTTCTGTATAAAAATGGCATTTTATTCTCATAATATTTCATAATATTGCACAATTTCCATTGTTAGTTAATTTTTTTTGTTCAATTAGCATCGCATCACTTGCCAGATGCCACATGACCAATGAGGCGTCCTGTTCACTTTTCTCTTGCAGGCCGCCATCATGGACAAGATTTTGGAGGGCCTGATCAGCTCTGCTCACACGCTTCCGGTGAAGAAGGCCATTGTGAAAAAGGTGGTGGAGGCGGCCGAGAAGGACGTTGCGGTGGAGGAATGCCAGGCCCTGTTCACTGTCACCACCCGCCTTGTCCTGCTGGGGGAGGACGCCTTCCAGAAGCAGGTAGGCAGTGGTGGAACCAAGAACAAATATTTTGTAACTGTACTTAAGTAGATTTTTTAAAATGTGTACTGATACCCAAGTATTTATTTTTCTGGTGACTTTTTGGTTGTACTTATATGTACTTCTACGATTTAAAGAACCAATGTGTGATACAGTGAACTCTGCTTATGCGCAATTTGGCAATTGTAAAGTCGTAATTTTGTGCACGGCTCGGTCCATATCCCTCGTGTCAAGTACTTAAGTACTGAGTGTGTGTACTCTTTTTCCCTCCTCAGGTGGGCTTTCAGGTCTTGGAGGCGTACGCCCGCTACCACCGCTCGGAGTTTGAGGTGTTCTTCAGCAAGGACTTTGTGCTGGGCCTGCTGCAGCAGGGCTACGAGCAGCTGGATCACAAAGACCCGGCCGTGGTGGACTACATCCACTGCGGACTGCGGCTGCTCATCAGCTGCCCCGCCGTGCTGGAGCTGTTCGCCGTAGTCCAGGTGGAGATGCTGAGGATGGTGTGCGAGCGGCCCGGGCCGGCCGTGTGCGCCCGTCTCGCCACGCTGCTGTCCGACTTTGTGCAGTGCGTGCCCAGAGACAAGGGCGGCATCCTGTTCTGCCAGCAGCTGGTGAGGACCATCGGTTACTTCCACTGCCTGGCCAGCCAGGAGCAGGAGCTGGGCGAGTACGTGGCCCAGGTCACCAAGGTCAGCACGTTGCTGCAGAACATCTGGAAGGCCGAGCCGGCCACTCTGCTGCCTTCCCTGCAGGAGGTCTTCGCTATCATCGCTTCTACGGGTGAGACATTGTTCCATTCACTATTGATTCATCATCAACAAATAAAATGGAGCCATCGGTGACGCTGATTTTTAATTCCGCCATTTCTAAAGTAATGTTCGACTTGAGATGAATTAACACAACAACCTTTTTTTTTTTAACAGTGAAACTTGATTTGCGTGATTTAACAACTTATAACATGACAACTTTGTTCTTGTTACATTACTGTAATGTCATAACAATACAACTTTGTCTAATGCCTTTATTACTTTCCTTTTACAATTGTCTTGTTCTCATAACGTCTTGACTTTATAGCATTCTAGCTTATGTCTGCTAAGTGTATTCCCCCGTCCTTCTTCAGACCCGTCCTTTGAGCCGTCTATCGCCTTGGCCAGTCTGGTACAATACATCCCTGTCCAGATGATCACAGTGCTTATCAAGAGTCTCACCACGGACCAGAATGTCAAAGACGCAAACATGACCAAAGCACTCTGCAGGTATGTGGAAGTATGTAGACATGATGCTTTTGGATGGAGGCCGCTCACACACTTGACCTCTTGGTTTAGGATGATCGACTGGCTTTCCTGGCCTCTGGCCCAGCATGTGGATACTTGGGTCATCGCTCTTCTTAAAGGACTGGCCGCTGTTCAGAAGTTCACCATCCTCATTGATGTCACTCAGCTCAAAATTGAACTGGTAGGTAATGAAATCTGCACATGTTTTGTTTTAATGTAATTTAATAAATAGCATCCAAATGGGGCTTGTAAAACATTCAAATCAGTCTCTAGACTCTCTACTTCATTAATATTTTTCACAGTACAAGGATTATTGCCACAAAAGCAGATGTACTGTATATATACTAAGAAAAATGTGAAAACAAGTGTGAATTAATTCACTAAATTAAAATGTGCATTATTTTTAATTCATATGATCATTTTACTCTGCCTTTTTTATTAATAGGCATTTTAATCAAATGTTTTGATGAATGCAAATTTCATTAAAAAGTAAGTAATTTACATACACATCCAGAAACAATAAACTCAATGAAGCCAATTCCAGAAATAGTCATAATATTTTTTAAATACTAATATATTTTTAAAATGCTGTTTTATTTTTACACAAGAAAATCCATAAAAGACATCCTAAACTCTTGAGTATTTGGTCAAACCTTTTATTTTAAATTTTACTCTAGAACAACAAAATATATAAATAAAATGCTAATAATACATTTAATGACAAACAACTATAAGTGACACAATAATATGATAATTTAAGCCTAATGTTCGTTTTCAGCAGCCAGAATGCCTATTAACTCTTTGACTGCCAAAAACGTTAAATAACGTTTAGTAAAATCCTAGGGAAGAGTGCCAAAGACGTTAAAAGACGTTTGTTTCAAAACAGAGGTGAAATTAACCATTTTCTATTGTTGATTACTGAAAAACGGAATAAGGTAGAAACAAACTTTTTTCTTCTGATGAAAGATGAGAGTACAATCTTTCATTTGGTAGTATGTGTGTTGCCATAGTCCAAACACATAATTTTCTGTGGACCTTGAAAGATCAGTCAAAATGCTTAAATCGGCTGGCACCCACGGCATCCCTTTTCTGAAAACGTCTGGCAGTCAAAGAGTTAACCAGGAACTACCGTCAAATGTCGTTTAGCTCCTTTTAGCAATGATGCGCCAAGATGTTCACGGTTCACTCGTTTATTTCATTTCCCATGCGTCCCCCACCCACAGGTGTTCAATCGTCTGTGGTATCCCATCGTGCGGCAGGGGGCGCTCGCCGTCCTATCCCACATGCTCCTCAGTTTCCAGCACTCTCCCGAGGCCTTCCATCTGGTAACGAATCTGGCCAGCAAAAAAAAAAAAACGTGAAAGGGGGCGGGGCTATCGGCATTCCTGCTGTGTCCAACAATCCTGTGCTCCTCATATGTTGCAGGTTATTCCGCAGGTGGTGCATCTGGTGCAGTCCCTGCAGGCCGACGGCCTCCCCACCAGTAAAGCCTTCCTGCTGCAGTTCACGGAGCTCGTACACTGCATGATGTATCAGTATTCAGGATTCCCAGATCTCTATGACCACATTTTGGAAGCCATCAAGGTAAACAAGCCCTGGGATTAACGTTGTTCAGAACGTTTCATTAAAAAGCACAGGCGAGGCTTTCAGAAACACTTAAAGGGGACATTTTGATAATAATAATAATTTTTGTGTGTGACAATAATAGATTCTATGCAGCCCCCAACTAGTCTAAATATGACCTTCTGGTTAATATTGCGTTAGTGGAATAGAAGTTGAGCAGCAAAATCCAGCCTTTTTTTTATCCATCTCAGGTGGTGGCCATTTTGCTGCGTGCTGTCGACTGAAGATGACATCACAGTTGCTCAGGTAACAACCAATCACAGTGCAGCTTTAGGAAACAGCTGAGCTGTGATTGGGCGTTGCCTGAGCCCTGAGCAACTGTGATGTCATCTTCAGTCGACAGCAAGTGGCAAAATGGCCGCCCCCCCTGAGATGGATAAAAACGGCTGGATATTGCTTCATAGCTCATATTCCACAAATTTAATCATAATGTCATGTTTAGACTAGTGAGGTAACATATAACACATTGTCAAGAAATGTTTAAGGTTCCACTTTAAGCATATTCATTGTCAAACAACTGTAAAAATAATACAGCCACTGTTACTAAAACAAAAATATATGAGTAACGACAGCTTTTCTGCAGATAAACTCCACAGGTGTATTATTTTCTCTTTTACATTTTCAGTTTTTCCGTGACAAAATATCCCTCAATATGAGGTTCAAATCATAAACATGTGAAACACAATCACATCTCACAATCCTTTAACTCAAGCTCAGTAAGAATCTCAAGGATTAATTCCACGTTTGTTTTGTTTGATATAAAGTATAAAAATATACGCACGCATGCACACATACACAGCCCAGTATTATCTCTTGGCAAAAGTGACCCATGGTTAAATGTGTGTCTCATTTCACCAGGATCTGCCGAAACCAAGCGAGGAGAAGATCAAGCTGGTGTTGAATCAAAGTGCCTGGACGTCCCAGTCCAACTCTTTCGCCTCCGGTCCGCTGAGGCAGGCCGGGAAATCCGAGACTGGCAAGACAGGCCTGGTCAACCTGGGCAACACCTGTTACATGAACAGCATCCTGCAGACTCTCTTCATGGCCACAGAGTAAGTCACCAGGCTTATAATAATGCTCTTATAAGTACACTTAAAAGGCACTTGTCACTCTGGTTCAAATGTACGTTTTGTTTGGTGTTAGTGGTTGTTTCTATTGCAAATTCCAAGTGAAGCTTTTGTTACCAGGGCAACTAGAGAGCTGCTTAGCGACCTTGCCATTTTATTTATCAACCAGGAGGGAAAAAAAGACTAGCAACCTGTTATGATGTTATTGGAGAATTCTAGCAACTCGGCGACTGATGTCCCCTACTTTCAGAAAGAGTGAGATAACAAAATGTGTACCAGTACTTACTATTTGGTGGGTTGGCAGGCACTGCAGAAACCCAACAATTCGAATATGAACACGGAATCCATGAATCTATGAACAAGGCCTTAATTGGCATTAAAATGTCTTAAATCAATCTTTCCAAAGTCTCAGAAAATACATAACACGTAGTATGATTTTAGATTGTGAATAATGTCAAATCTCACAGTAAATTAACATTATTCAAAAAAATAATTTAATTAACTCTTTGACTGCCAGACGTTTCCAGAAAAGGGATGCCGTGGGTGCCAGCCGATTTAAGCATTTTGACTGATCTTTCAAAGTCCACAGAAAATGATGTGTTTGGACTATGGAAACACACATACTACCAAATGATAGATGAAGATTGGACTCTCATCTTTCATCAGAAAAAAAAGTTTGTTTCTACCTTATTCCGTTTTTCAGTAATCAACAATAGAAAATGGTTAGTTTCACCTCTGTTTTGGAAAAAAACGTCTTTTAACGTCTTTGGCACCCCTCCATAGGATTTTACTAAACGTTATTTAACGTTTTTGGCAGTCAAAGAGTTAATAAATGACTTTTGTAGTAACATCCCTCAATCACAATCGTGGAACCAACAAAAGTGTTGTGATCTTAGTCTGGATTTAAGAGCAGATGCACGTTTGTTTATATGCAATTTTGAACAATATGGGAGGGACATCGGCAATATTGTGAAGTTGGTCTTAAATGTATTTTAAAATGGAATTAAAATGTCTTGAATTTAAATGAAGCTGCATAAACCCTGAAACATAAAAATATGCCTCCTTTAAATAATGCTTTAATCTAAAGCATAGGTGTCAAACTCCGGTCCTCGAGGGCCACAGTCCTGCAGGTTTTGGAGGTTTCCCTATTCCAATAAGCAGGATCAATATCAGGCTTATGCAGAGCTTGCTGACGAGCTGATCATATATCAGCTGTGTTGGAGAAAGGAAACATCAAAAACCTGCAGGACTCCGGCCTTGGAGGACCAGAGTTTGACACCTATGATCTAAAGTGAACTTGTCCTTGTCCAGTTTCAGACGACATGTGTTGTCGCTACGCCTGAACGGTACCAGCACCCTGATGAAGAAGCTGCAAATGCTCTTCGCCTTCCTTGCGCACACTCAGGTTTGTGTTTGCACGCGGATGTCTAGAACGACTGTGGCAACTTGAATGTGTGGTGCAATGTCTTTGTCTCACCATAGAGGGCGGCCTACGCTCCCAGGAACTTCTTGGAGGTGTCCCGCCCGCCGTGGTTCAATGCGGGCTCTCAGCAGGACTGCTCGGAATACCTCCGCTTTCTACTAGACAGGTATGATATATAACTAATTAGGATCGGGGTTTTTCTCCTTATTTTTTCTATCAAACACTTTTCCTCTTGATATTGTTCACAGTATCCTCTACCGTAGCATCTCCCGAGTTTATTGACATTGTCTCTTGATACCAAGGTTACACGAAGAGGAGAAAACCGTTCAGGTGTTGGAACCGACCAAGGCCAACGTTCCCACCGATGCCGTCGACTCAAGCGGCAAAGACGCGGCCGCTCCGACGACCCCCGAAGAAGGCGAAGTTTCCTCTCCAAGAGTGGACGACGACGACACACGGACGCTCATAGAGAGGACTTTCGGTGGAAAGCTGGTGACGGGCATCCGATGCACGCACTGCGACTGCGTCTCCGAAAAGGAGGAGCCCTTCACGGACCTTTCGCTGGCCTTCTGCCCCTCGCGGGATGCCGACAAGTCCAAAGCAAGTTGGCCTCTTTAACACAAATTGGCAAGTTAGCCTTATTCACCCAGCGATCTAGCCAATTTAACAATTGAGATCCGGTGAAATAACCATAAGCGATCTTACCCCTTTGATATCCAGTCAAATGAGTAAAGTAGCATTTTAGCCTTTTGTACAAAGATCGTGCCAATTTAGCAATTTTAGCTTCTTTAATGCAGAGATAATGCCTAATTATTCCAAGTTAAGCAGAGTTCCAACAAATTACAACTTTAGCCTCTTTCAGACAGATACCAGCCAAATGATTGTTAATTATCAATTTATTTTCTTTATCAGAAATTGGCAATTTGAGCTCACACAGATCCAGACAAATTACTGTAAATTAGCTTCTTTTTTTTACAGAGATCCAACCAAATTAGTAATATAGTATCCTTCACCCAAACATCCATCCTAAATTACCTCAAATCTGTAATTCAGCCTCTTTCAGGCAGAGACCAGCCAAATTACAGTCACCTAGCCAAATGTCCGTAACCTAATAATTTAGCCTCTTTGACACCCAGCTAAATGAACTTTTTTTTTGCCTCCTTCCATCAGATTGACAATTTAGCCTCTTTCACACAGAGAAACCTAGCCAAATTACTGTAAATTTCTGTACATTAGCAATTTAGTTTGAAACAGACACACAGCTAAATTAGCAAATAAGCTCATTTGCACCTTTTACACGGAAAACAAACCAATTACCATAAATGAGCAATTTAGCCTCTTTCACACAGAGACTCAGCTAAATTGCAGCAATTCGCAATTTAGTTGCTTTCTCACAGATGAGTAATTTACCCTACTTCACACAGAGACCCAACTAAATTACAGCAAATTAGTTATTTAGCCTCTTTTACTTCAAAGTCCAGATGAATTACCACAATTTAACACTTTATCCTCTTTTCCACGCAATTTTGTCTCTTGTCTCCCTAAGTCCGACGAGTCCAAAGTGGTTTGCCAGGGTTCAGTCAACGGCGGCAGCGAGACCCCCGTTCCGGGGACCAAAGACCAAGCCAGCCACGTCCCCGCCGTGCCAGAGAACAACGAACCTCCCTTCTCCGTGCCCGACCTGGTGGACTACTTCCTGGCTCCGGAGATCCTTGACCAGGACAACGCCTACTTCTGCGGCAAGTGCGGCTGCCTGCGGAGGGCCGAGCGCACCCTCAAGGTGATGTCGGCCCCCGAGTATTTGATCCTCACGCTGCTGCGCTTCGCCTACGACGCCAAGTGCCACGTGCGCCGCAAGATCTTGGACAACGTCACCATCCCGCCGCGCTTGCGCCTTCCCGTGCACCGGCCTTTGGTGCCGTCGCCGTCGCCGCCCCTGCCTGCTCCCTCCACCCCTTCCGCGGTGGACTCCCCGGAGAGCAGCGAGAACCTGGCCAAGAAACTCAAACCCTCCCGTCGAGACGAGGAAGTCCAGCCGGTGTGTTACGTCCTCAGCTCCGTCGTGATGCATTCGGGCGTGTCGTCCGAGAGTGGACATTATTACTCCTATGGCTGCAACAGCACAGCAGAAGTTGCTGCCTCCTGTCAAAACGAGGACTTGAGTCAAGGGGAGCAAGTCCGAGAGGGCCCCAGTGGTCAGGGGGGCGGCTCAGGGCCCCCCAGCGACTGGCTGCTGTTCAATGACAGCAGGGTGACGTTCGCCTCTTTCCAGTCGGTGCAGAACATCACCAGCCGCTTCCCCAAGGACACCGCCTATGTGCTCATGTACAGGAAACAGGAAGTGGCGGGGCAGGACTCTATTAAAGGCGCTGCAGCTAGTGGAACGAGGCAGAGCGCTGAGCCACCACTGCAGAAAGAACTGCTGGACGCCATTATCAAGGACAATAAGCTGTATTTACAGGTAACACTAATTTCAAGCATTTCTTACAGAAATCCAGCCTGTTTAAAGCGACATATTCTCTTTCACACCAAAACTATTATAGATAATGAAAACTAATTACATAATAACAAAAACTAAAAATGGAACATTTACGAACTAAAATGAAAACTACAAAACTATTACCTGAAATCACTTGAACCTCTATCACATAGATCCAGACAAATAACAGAAAAATCTGTCCCTTTCACACAGAGATCCAGCCATATAACTGCAATGTAGCCTACTTAACTCTTTGACTGCCAGACGTTTTCAGAAACGGGTTGTCCCCAGTGCCAGCCGATTTTAAGCATTTTGACTGATCTTTCAAGGTCCATAGAAAATTATGTGTTTGGACTATGGAAACACACATACTACCAAATGAAAGATTGGACTCTCATCTTTCATCAGAAAATAAAGTTTGTTTCTACCTTATTCCGTTTTTCAGTAATCAACAATAGAAAATGGTTAGTTTCACCTCTGTTTAGAAACAAACGTCTTTTGACGTCTTTGGCACTCCTCCATAGGATTTTCCTAAACGTTATTTAACGTTTTTGGCAGTCAAAGAGTTAAAGGAGATTAAGCGGAACTATGAATTTTGCCTTTTTCACACCGAGCTCTGCAAATGATCCATTTGACCTTTCACACCGAGATACAGTCAAATTAGGAATTAAGATCCTTTCATACAGGGTTTCAGCCAAATTACAACAAATTAGCAATTTAACCTTGACAGTTTAGCCTCTTTGACACAGGTCCAGTCAAATGATTGCAATTTAGCCTCTTTCACACAGATCCAGTCAAATTCACAAATGAAAAATCTTAAAACTCTTTTTCATATATTGGCAATATAAACTCTGTCACCTAAAAGTCCTGCAGTTTTACCACAAATGAGCAATATGGTAAAATTGGGCATTTATCCACCTGTGCCTTTTTCAGTGGGACACAGTTGAAGCAATGTCCTGCTTTTGCTGGGTTTTGCGTAAAAGGCACAGGTGAACAAACACTGGTTATTACGTTACATCTGGTTCTTTGTGTTGTTAAATGATGTTTTCTCCAATGTACATGAGAGCTGCTAAAGGGGAAGGCACAGACTGCAGAGCTCTGCACTTGTTCACATTTCACACACGCACTGTGGCGTCGGCGCTATACAACAAACGTCCTCGACAAATCATCAAGATCAACGCTTGATAAAAAGATCTGTTTCGCCTTCGCCTCGAGTCAAATCTGGAGGAAGCCGGGCAGCAATTTCACAAGCCACTGAGCAGTCTCTTGTGCAAAAACGGCCACTAGGGGGAGCTGTCAGAACGCTGCAACTGCCTTTTGACATGTTTGTTTCTCTCCCCACAGGAACAAGAACTGAACGCTCGGACTCAGGCTCTGCAGGCCCCGTCGTCTTCCTGCTCCTTCAGGCCCAACGGCTCGGATGACAACAACCCGCCGGGGAGTTGCGGCCCATCTGGAGGGGGAGGGGGAGGAGGAGGGGGCTTTAACACCATTAGTAGACTGGTCTTCTAAAGCTAAATAAAAAGCACACAATGGTAACAAGACAAGAGGCGGGGGAACCTTTTTGCTACCCTCAGAGGCCGTGGTAAATTCATGAGGAAAAAAAAACGTGAAATATACCTGAAGGTCAGTAAAGGAGACTTTAAACGGCAGCTTTACAGATGCCACATAAAGCTCCTCAGGCCTTGTCACGATGAAGACGTCTACTACGACATGATCAGAATGCCTGTAAAGAGCCAGCTGGCTCTTTCACAGAGAGATCCAGCAAACAAATGATGGCAAATTAGCAATTTGTCTCTCACACAGAGAGCCAGTCAAATTATAAATGTAGCCTCACACAGAGGTCCAACCAAATCAGCAAGTTAGCCTCTTTAACACTGAGATCAAACGAACATGAAGCAATGTAGCTTTTTCACATGGAGATCCAGACACATTACCACAAATGCAATATTACTGTGATTTGGCCCCTTTCACACAGATCCATCATATGTATTACGACTCGAGTCAAAAAATTCTGTAAAAGTCGGCATTTCCCGCCTTGTTGCAATATCGCAGAGTGGGTGGGAGCACTTTTGGAGCTAATACCCGAGGCTTAACAGGTGGGACGATGCCTTTTGTATAAGGGAAATGTGTAAAAGGAAAAAAAATAATAAATGACAAGATATTGTGCTACTGCTCTGCTGCAATTTTGCTGTAAAGAGGCTTAAACATCAGTTTTACAGATGCCAGCTCTCCAGTTTGGTTGTACAGTGCTGCCTTGAGATATGAGTGACCCGACTTTTAGGGATTGATGTCGAAACTTGAAAAGCAGTGGTGGTCGTAAAAAATTAATTAAACATTCAACATTCAATTACACAATGTTTTTAGAGCAACCAAATAATGTTACCTATGGGTTATTGGGCACATTAGTTTAATGCTAACATAATTGAGAGAGAGAAAAAACATTAACATGCTAACTGTTAGCATCGATAGAGTTGAACACTAATTATGGAAATATATATATATATATATATATATACAACAAATGAATACTCTTATCCTCTATGAAAAACGACTACGACTAGCGAAACTGAGTAGTTGTAGAAGAAGTGATCTTTGGAGGGTGGAACACTTTTGTTGTTGTTGACATTTCCACTCATTTCAATAGGGAAAGCTGGTTTGAGATGAGCATGGAATGGGTTAAAGTCTTATCACAAGGCACCGCTGTATTATGCTCTGAGATGGTTGCCCACCCCTTGCAACAAGCACTGAAAAACTCCTTTAGGACTGAAAGTGTTGTATGTATACCTTTTAACCATTTTAATTTATTTAGATTTTGTTTTGGTGAAATCTTATGTTCTTTCATTTAAGGTTTAAGCAAAACACTTTTTTTTTTTTTTTTAAATTACCTCATGCAAACATCATATAGCACAGGACAATGCATTATGATACGACTAGTAGAACCTCCAAAGTGGAACCAACCATCATCACTATGACTTTGGCAAATCACACGAGACTTTAGTTGTAGTTATAAAAGTTTGTGTTGCCTTTTTGTTGTTGAGTGAATGTGAACCATAGAATAGGATATGGAACCTACCGTGAGGCAGCAATGTGTCAAATCTTCAGGATTAACTATAAGCAAGTGCACTTTTTTTGTGTTATTTTGCTTTTAATTTGGGTAAAGAGTACCCATGAAAACAAAGGGGGGAGAGGTGGTGATAACCATAGATCAGGAAGTTGAACTTGAGCTGATGCAAAATGTCGTTTTAACTGCTAAGTGCAATTTCAATTCCAAAAACACATTGAACTCCGCCGAGCAGAAGCTAACCCATTAGCATGTAGCTATGTTCCGCTTTAGAGGTTCCGCTTCTCATTTGCGTGCATTTTGATTTGTTGTGTGTTTCATTTTTCAGAACGGAGTGAGTTATTGGGCATTTGATAACTTTAATAACACATATATGCAATAAATCAATTTGTCTTAAAAAGGTTCTCCAGGTAGTTGATGAATTGAAAAGAACACGGGATGAATTTTTAGATTTCAAGATACCTTTTGTTTTGATGCTGCAATTTTGCGAGGGAAAAAATGCTTGAACTTGAGGTTTACTGACGTCATGATTGCTCTGCAGTACTGAGATGCCAGAACAGATGTACCATTTTTGGTGGCATATGCTTCCGCCATGCTCGATATTAAGAGCTCAGTATTGTTCATTCGGTAATTTTAACGATTTGACATGTCATCATTGCGCTCTTTTTTTATTTATTTTTATTTTGTATGTGGGTGAGTATGTGCATCTGCGCGTGCGTGTGAGTGTACTCATTAGTTCACCGAAAACCTATTAAAAATCCCATACCGTTCACCTAAACCGAATACTTCAGAATCCAGCTAGTCGTGAGGTTGTCAGGAGACCCGAGGAAGGATCAAAGAAAGGAAAGTGAAATCCAGCACCGACCAGACATTACCTACTACCCACCGCGTTATCATTACCATATTCTACTGCGTAGCCAGGATCGTTTTTGCTACTATGCTAAGCAGCCAAGATAGCTTTTGTCGCTACTGCTACGTTGCTTTAGCCCTAATAGACTGATAGCCAGGACATTCAAATGTCATTGTCAAAAATGTCAAACAAATTTTTGTCGCTATCCTACAACTACATAACCATAGCCATATTAGCTTTTGTCCGCTATGCTACTACTATATCGTTCTAGCCATATTCTTCTAAGCAGCAGAGGCGGATGCATTTGCCACTTGTGTTGCTATGCTACATCACATGAAACTGCTACATGGTGTTAGCCATATTGTACCAGAAGCCAGGACAGCTTTTGTAGCGATGCTCCTGCTACGTCACTTTATATTATACTAAGCAGTCAAGACAAATGATGCATGTCATACCACTTTTGCTGCTACGCTAAATGTCACTTTAGTAATATTTTACCAAGAAGTCAGGTGTAGATGCAGGCGGTTATTGTAACAATTGGACTTGCTGTTTTGTGTGTTTGGTAATTAGTGGGGCCTCATTTCTTCATCGATACTCCTCCGGCTGTTGTTGTTGAAGAAGTCATTAATCATGGTAGCAAACAGGACACATCCTTGGGGATAGAGGTGTTTAGCATCACAATGGAATTCCAATAAAATTCCTCAGATACCTCAAAGCCTAGAGAGACAACCTTGCAATCTGAATAATGGTAAAAAAAAAATATATATATATATATTTTGTGTGTGTCAAAAACAAAGTTGATTTTAGAGCAGTATTGGAAAGGTGCTGAATGATGTAAGGAAAGAAGGAAAGCAAAAAATAAAGCAATTTTAAGCCATGGAAGGAAGGATGCAAAACAAAAATACTACTGTATTTAAAATAGTTTTATTTTATTTTGCACCATTGAAAGGAAGTAAGAGATGGAAAGGAAAAGTAAGGGGAAATGTCACAAAGGAAGGAGAAAAAATGGGAAGGCAAAAGTAGGTTTAATCTAGTACTACAGCACAAACCTACACGTTTAACAAAATGGATAGTAAAGTTCCCTGGGGGAAGAGACCACAACTTCCGGTTGAGACGTTCACAATAAGAAATAGGTCAGTCGATGAACTGACAAAGCTCCATGTAGGACTTTTCACACAGACATGCCGTATTTTATTAACGTTAAACATGTACGTCGAATAGCCTCCATAAAACTCAACGACATAATATTAAGAAATAAGCACGATAAATATCCTTTTAAATTAGCAAAAGACTCGTTCGCCCTACTTCTGGTCGCAGGTGTCAGCGGAAGCTTGACGCCGCCATGTTCCAGAGGAGGAGGAGTGCGACTGTGCGAGTTCAGGGAAAAGACGGAGCCACCCTGTCAATCACAATTAAGGAACCGAGGCAGGCGTAAACTGGTAGGAAAAGCTCAGGGGCACTCCATTCGGGGCTTGTTGCTGTTTTATCTCTCGCGGTTGCGGCGTCCCCCTCCTCCTTCACAGTTCCACCACCACCACCCCCGACAACTATGACCCGGCGCGGCGCGGTGGGACCTTCGCCTCGCGTCCCGCCAACCGGGAATCGCAGCACTTTTTCAGGCTTCAACTACTAAACAAAACTTAGCGCGTTTTTCCCCATTCTTGATAGTTTTTTGTTTTGTTTTTTTACTGTTTGTAGAAGTAAAAGCGTCAACGAGGAGGCTATTTCAACTTTTATTCGACATTTCGATTCCCAGCAGGCGACTTTCGAAGGACTGACTGGTAAACTATGCCCCATTTCGAGGACACACAACAACAACAAGATAAAATGACGCTTTTTACGTGAAATGTGCCACAAACGAATGCACTTTTGATGTACTATTGAGTGTTGAGTTGGTTGTTTTTTTGTTTCCAGGCACAAGAGGACACTCCCCAAGGGCTCCGGAGAGCTCCATTATCTTGCCGAACTCCCAGACGGGGAGAAAGCCTGCAAGCAGCAGCTATGAGCGGGGGAGACGTGGTGTGTTCAGGATGGCTGCGAAAGTCTCCGCCGGAAAAAAAGTTGCGACGTTACGTAAGTGCATGTTTAAAAAAACACACACAATAATTATGATCTAATTATTTTTTTAACGTTGTGACACGGCGAGGCGCGTTAAACGGCCATAGGACATTGCAAAGTGTCGCGGTTTGTGTGGCTTGTTTCAACGACGTGTCATGGCGTTGATTTCCTCGTGTTTGATTTGTCCGACTTTCGTTTGCATTGAAATTTCTTTGAAGTGCTGGTACTTGAAGGGAGCACCTTGTTGTTTACCCGGGTCACCTTTTTTAAAAAAAAGTTAATTGACCCGTTGTTTGCGTGTATAAATCAGTATATTCAATGACATTTAATTAAAATGCGTCCTAGTGTAAGGATGTTGCTAGCTTGCTGGTTCTTGATTGCCATACAAGAGTAAAAAGAAGCTATTTAGTTTGAGTTAAAAGCAGTGATTGCTGCATGTGTCTGGGATGCAAGTCTTGCCACATCTCTGCTAAACACAGCGGTGCACTGTGCATTCTGTTCCTGTATTGTCAACGTAGGATTTTGTTGTTATGATACGTAGCTTTAATAGGTTATTCAATTTAATAGCTAGGGCACATCTACCATGTTTTTTGCTATGCCAAAGCATGATTGCAAGATGCTGTTCGTTGCTATCTTTTGGTGTGGACAGAGATGCCTGTTCAACCTTTGTAACTTTATTAAAGCCATTTTGTTTTATCCATATTGTTTGAAGAAGCCAGGACAGAAGAAGGTTCCTCTTTTTGTTGTTGTGATGCTGCTTGGTGGCTTTAGTCGTTGGAGGTGGGCACTTCCGTCGTTACGTTGCTCCCTCATTGACGGATGCTCACCTTTTCGGTGAGTGCTTCCGCATTTTCGGCAAGCCCTTTATAACGGGAAGCCTCGAAAAATTCACGGACTGTGAAAAACAGTCTAATAGAGGTTTGTAGTCAACTATAATTTGATGAAAGTTGAACCGAAGTCGATTCATCCGTGACGTCATATTTTTTTCACAGCATTATAGCGGTCTCCAACCTGCAGATGTATGAAGGTTGTTGCCTTGCTGGCTAGACATATCTCTGCTCCAGAAGAGTTTACAGTCTGGCAACGGCAGTGACGTTAAAATTAGCGATTAGTCAACTTCAAGCATTAAATGTCGATGTGCAATAGTGAAGTCGACTCATCGACTAGTAGATGGATTGGTTAAGTCCATCATTGCTAGGCTACCTCTATATCACTTTTTATCCATATTGTACCAAGCAGTCAGGACAGTGACACTTGTACCTTTTTTGTTACATTTGCTTGGTTGCTTGCGCCACATTGTGTGCAACCACTACATTTCTTTTGCCATGTACTGAGAAAAATTAACAAAAGCAGCTAGATAATACTGTAGACAAATGTAGTCTTCAGCTCTGGAAGCAGGGGCTACCTTTTTTGTTGGGGATATTCAATGCTGTTGTGTGTGAGGAATTATTGATTATCTTGGCTCGATAAGAGTATGGATTACAGTTTGGAAGCTATGCAGCCACAGAGCTCGTTGGCGGGTTCATTTGTGATCAAAACACCGGGTTGAAAATGGATGTTTCATTGTTACGTGTATGATGTTGATAATGGTAAAGTGGTGCCTTGATATGCACGTTTGATTAGTTCTGTAGCCATGCACGTGCGAAGTGACATAACTCACAACACTCGTATGTTATGTGTCCCCATTGAAATGAATGGAAGTGCCATTAATCTGCTCAAGCCTCCTTCGTGAAAAATATATTTTTTGCTTGTGTTTTTTAATGAGGGGGAAAAAAAGCACTCTATAATTGTATAGTGTAAAATAAAACATAGCGTGATAATAAAAAAAATATATATATATATATATATATATATATATATATATAATCCAATGTAAAAATTGGGTATATTTAATTTCATAAATCGATAAGATTTGTCACTACACATGTATGTGTTATTTATTTATTTATTTTTTTTACAAAATATTGACCAATCTTAAGTGTTGAAAATGGCTTGCTCTCTAATATGCAGGTTGCACACGCATTTTTTTGTCTCCTAAAAAAGTGATGATTCTATAGGTACAAGGATATTAGTATTTTTAAATGATCTGTCTACATGGATGTGTTGAAGTGAATTGTCCTAAATATTGAACACACGTACTACTTAACATCTCTCATTTCACCCTAACTTCATGGTTAGTCTCCACTAGGCACAAGGACCTGTTACTGGTTTCAGTATATACTGCAGTATTAAAAAAAATACTGCTAAAACTTCCCATCAATGGTATGAGCAGTTTTTTTTTTTTAAATTAATTTATTTTCATTTTATTTGAGTCATTGCTGGTGAAGCGGCACAGCCCCTCCATCACCCGTTGTTGGAGCCCGATGACTTTTCCCCTTCTCGACAAAGTCGGCTCTTTGGGGAATCTTTCGGGTGTAGCGGCCTGGTAGAGGAAGGATCATGTAAAACGTGCTTACCAAGAGTGATTGCCAGGATGCAAGGCTTACATTAGGCAACATTGCCTTAATATTTAACGCAGGTCGCCGGGCCTGCTACCAAGTCAGTTTTTGAGTCATGCCTGAAACACCTTAAACATACCTTATGCATAAAAGGGACAGCGAGCTGGTTAAAAACACAAATCAACTTTTAGATGGCTAATGTGTGTGAACTGAATCCCACAATCCCAGGACATGAATGCGAATGTTAACACCCAAAAAATGAGTTCTCTCTGGGTACTCCAACTTCTAGTGTGGCGTTGATTATAATATTATGCTTAAAATGAGAGCTTTATCTAATACTTGGATTAAAAGATGACACAGCAAACTTTTTTAGTTTCTGCGTTCTTGTAAATTCCCGGCATTTTCCTCGTATTACACCTTATATGGCCGGCACTATACTTACTCGTTTGTTTGTACTCGTTGTACTGTCTCGCTCAAAGGCTGGAATGACAATAAAAAGCCTTTGGATTCTTAAAATAATCTCACCTTTGAGCTCCGGCAATCAGTGGGCAAAGTCAAAGTGTCTGATAGCAGCCAGATACGACACGCGAGGGTTTGGAATAGAAATCTTTTAAGAATCAAAATTGTCCGCTGTAAAAAGACAACACCTCTCTCTAGTATATTTTGCCTTTAAAAAAAAAAAATTGTCATGCGATCATCAAATTATTAATTTTATCTGTTCTCATTTTATTTTGCCATTTTCTTTTCTTTCTTTATTTATTTTTGGCTTTGTGATTTAATCCAAAAGGACAATCTTTAGAAATTACATCAATCCAAGGATTAATGTTTGGCTTTTTCTTTGGATTTTTAGATGCATTTATTTCCAAAGAAGGGCCACCGTCTTCCGACGTAGCAACACATCTACTTATCATAATAGGGCAAGCAGCAGCAGCAGCAGCAGCTGCTGTATGAGCGTGCAATTTCCATTTTTTGGGCGAGTTGCCAATTGCAAATTTAAATTATTTATAAAAATGAGACTTCTGTACTCTGAGCATAAAAGGCTTGACTAACTGTACAAGTGTATATCTTTTTCTTTGGCACTTTTGCAGCATTTATTCCAGAAAGACCTCCTTTCAGAACGCATCAAAGGATTAACGCTACACCTTTTTTTTTTTGCTTTTCAGCTTTATTCCAAAAGTACTGCCTTCTTCTGACGTAACCGCACATATGCTTATCATAATGCGGCAAGCTGCAGCGCATTGCCTGTGTGAAGGTGCAGGCCGGCTCTGTTTGAAAGGGACGGGCAAATAAATCATGGCTCTACAGTTCCGCATCTGATGTGCTAATTGACTGAGAATGCATGGAATTTAAAATATGCTTCTGTCGGGCATACTACCTTTGAGAGCGGAAAATTGTCAGGTCAACTTTGCACCCCCCATTTGGTGTCAGTGACATTTTCACATTTGTAGTTGAGGGAGAAAAAAAAAAAGTAGGGAAGAGTTGGCTTTTACATGCAGTGTAAAAGGGGCTACAGTTTTGTAGGATTTCATATCTCTGCAATACAAGTTTAGTAGCATAATGCAATCTATTTTTGTTTATTTTATTTATTATTTTTTCCCCCATTGCAGTCCGATGACAACCATGTGTCATGGATGTTTTACTGCAAATTATGTCGTAATAACACACCAGAAATGACTCTTATCAGACACATTTGGTAACACAAAATCCCATCATTTCACAATGAATGCCACACACGTTTTTTTGTTTTTGTTTTTTATTTTTTTTATTTTAACTCTTTGACTGCCAGACGTTTTCAGAAAAGGGATGTCGTGGGTGCCAGCCGATTTTAAGCATTTTGACTGATCTTTCAAGGTCCACAGAAAATGATGTGTTTGGACTATGGAAACACACATACTACCAAATGAAAGATTGGACTGTCATCTTTCATCAGAAAAAAAGTTTGTTTCTACCTTATTCCGTTTTTGAGTAATCAACAATAGAAAATGGTTAGTTTCACCTCTGTTTTGAAAAAAACGTCTTTTAGCGTCTTTGGCACTCCTCCATAGGATTTTACTAAACGTTATTTAACGTTTTTGGCAGTCAAAGAGTTAAGATTGTCTATTTCCAAACAGCTAGTGACAACTCAGGAACACTTTACAAAGCCACATTGAAATTTGACATCAATATCTTTCATTTCATATCCTTAAAACATGAAGTTCCTTATGGGAATGCAAGGTTACCGGAACGTGGGTTGATTATAAGAAAAAAAAGGGCGATTGGCTTTTATGTTAAAGTCTTGGATAGTTTTCAGAGAAAAGCGGATGAATAACAGAAAAGCGGATGAATAAGGTGTGGTTTAAAGAGGATGCATGTGTTTAGATAGACACTTCTACAGGCCAATGGAGATGCTGTTTTCATTTGTTTACGACACACGTTTAAGTTAACCGTACAAGCAGGAGTACATACTGTAAGTAAGTTTTTCATTAAAAATATCGCCATCATTTCAATTTTGAATGGGGAACAGTTTATCACATGTATTGTCATTCTCATTACAGACATTCAGTCATCATACCTGATTTGCCATTTTTGTGTCTGACTGCGCAGGTCTTTATACTCCTTCTAGTATGTTGGCATGTTTCCACTTAAGAGTTTACTTTTTGGTTAGGCTGCGGGGTATGTTTGGAAGGAGGGAACTATCAGACCCGCCTCTTCAAGACTTACGCCTAACATATGTTGGGAAACAGTTGTCCACCATGGAATAGCGACGTAGCAAGTGCGGCGCAAAGAAAACAAAAGGCTCTAGATTAAGCGGCGGATTCATTAAATCTGCTTAGCAAGTGGAACACAGAACAAACAGGCACTTTCTGTTGTAACCCCCACCCCACCCTCCCCCTCCTCCTCAGGACCCCCTCTCCAAATGCTACATGAGACAAACAAGCTGGCCCAACAGGATGCAACTACACGGCGCTAGCCTCTCCCTTAGCCTAGCAAAGACGACGAGCTGGCGGACAGGCCGCGTCGCCACCGCAACGCCTCCATTTGACGTCTGTTAAATGGATCGCGCCGGCCATTAATAATTGAATGTCCATTACAAACAAATAGCCATGAAATATTCATAGCGACGCTGCTACAATTGTTATCCTTAGCCACCCACTTTTGGGTGTAGAACCCATGGCGGTGTACACCGGCGTATCAGTTACATGGGTCCGCGTTTCCAGCAATATGACAAACAGAACACGTAACAGAGAATCAGGTGTTTGTTTTGCCTTTGCGGTCTCCAGACACGGTAAATTGGTGTGTTGACTACGCCACCAGCATCTGGTGTGACATATAAATACTTGTCGACAATTGGCATAGCAGGGTGGGAGGAGGGAGTGTTTGGCACTTGTCGGGCAGCAACAATTGCTTCTGGAGAAGTGAGTTCTTAAAATACTTTACGCAGTTGCCATGGCAGGGTGGGAGAAATGACTGCCAAGTGTTCAATCCCTGTCCTGGTCTCACAAAATATCCTTATCCGCACGTGAGTTTCGGCTCTGATACGGCATCCAACGCTGGTTTGACGACATCCCTGTTACATGCCAGTGCCATTTGTACAGAACAGTGACACAGGCAGAAGTTGGGAAATGGCTGGGGGGCGATAGACGTCATTATCAAGAAAAAACCATGCACTGCAGTGCCTGCATGGTATTTGTAAAGCTGATGTTTACCATAACATAAAACCATAACACACCTCTGTTACTGCTCTGCTACTATGTCAGAAGGCAGAAAATGGAAACAATTTCAATCTACACTTGTAGCCCTTACTATCGCTAAAAAAAAACAATTCTTGTTAACTGGAAAAATAAACAAGCTCTGAATATCGACCAATGGTCTAACCTCCTCATAAATCACATTTTAATGGAAAAAATATCTGCCTCAAATAAAAAGCAAATCTCAAAATTTATAGAAACATGGTCTACGTATATAGAATTTTTTTTAACCTAATTCTGGTTACTTAATTCTGTCTGTTAGCGAGAGCCACTACATCGTGATAACTTACATTGATATTTCTGCATTTGGCAATTTATTATTATATTATATTATATTATTAGTATGGGATTTTTTTTTAATGGGCTTTAGGTGAACTGATGAATGCACACGCATGCACGCACGCACATGCTCACCCACATACAAAAAAAAAAATATATATATATATTTAAAAAAAAAAAGAGAAAAAAAAAATATTTATTTATTTATTTATTTTTATTTTTTTTAAAAAAAAGGAGAGCAATGATGATGTCAAATCGAATGAACAATACTGAGCTCTCCTAGAAAAAAAAAGGGAGAAAAAAAAAAAAGAAGGCAGAAAATGGCAGTCATCGTCAACTTCACACATATTCCTAGCACCAAAGAGTGTCCTTACATATCTCTGTTGTGGCTGTGAAACAACCCCGCAGGCTGAAAAATCATGCATGCATTATCTGGTGTCATTTATACAATACTGTGTTCCGAAGTGACAATTGCCTTAACAGGTGTTAACTTTCACACCACACTTTTGGCATCACGGCAATAGTACCCTTTGCGTTGCTTGCTTTGTTACACATCTGATACAGTCTCAGAAGGCGGAAATCATATGACATTTGAAATACTTTACGGGCAGTGGCAATTACCGTAGCAGTGTGGGAGAACTGAGTATCAGGTTGTGGCGTGCCAGGTGGTCAACATTGCAATCCGGGCCTGGCTTCAACGAAAACGGTTACGCCACTGATACTACCTCCCAAATCAGACATTTACAAGGTTGACTGACTTCTCACTATTTCTGTTTATGAAGAACATTGAGATGGAAAAAATGTGACAAATATCACATTTTAGGAAATATATGACCATGTGCATTATGAAAACTGCAAAGCATGAGTAGTATCTGTAAAGCTGTTCATTACAGAGGTTTCCAGAGCAAAAGCTGTTTGGCTTAAGGGATATTTGTTTCTGGTGAAGCTCAGTAGCCAGTCCAGAATACTCACCAGAAAAAAAAAAAAGGCAGCACTGGTTTATTTTTTTACTTAAATAAATATTCTATCAGATTGGCCAGTGTGGGAAAAAATAGACTCAGTGAAGTCGGGCCAAATATATGATGATGTGCATTCCCCAAGTGCTTGTAAAGAGCAGAGGAAACTCCTTCAGCTCAATACATGTGCCGCGCCACAATGGCTATGAATATCTGTGCCGTCCCGGACGTCGAGGATGGAGAGAAAGGGATGAGAAAAATATGACGCGGCCTCCCAAGCAACACCACGAGCCGGCCTCCGCAGAGAGCAGCTCTCTGTTCTCTTTTTTTTCTTTTCTCATACCCGGTTCCCAGCGCCTCTTGGCAGGCGGCGGCGGCAAGGAATGTGAGCCTGTTCTGTGCTCCGATCCTGCTCGTTGAAGACTGTAGCCTCTTTTACTCACAGATCCTGCACAATTGCCGCATCACTGCCGTAACAGCCTGTGCCTTTTTTTTATACAGAACCGGAAAAAAGTAGAATATTGTCGCAACATTTTCACATCGACACACGGCATCCTGCAATGAGATTTTTTTTAGATGACTTCGGTGCCAGTGTCTGGTTTGATTTATGGAATACTTGTTGGATGGAGATTGACGTTACATGGCATCAGAAGTGAATTTTGTTCATCCCTATCCTGGCATCATGGAATAATACCCAAACATACGTTTGTTACGGCTCTGATACTCTCACGCAAACGCCTGCGAGACGGCGACAATTGCCATAAAATGGTGAGAAAAGAGAATCTCGCATGTTAAACTTCACACCCGTGTCCTGGCATCACGGGATAATACCCTTACATGCCTCTGTTCCGATTATGACCCTCATGCTAAAGGCAGAAAGTCGCCTGTTTAGCATCGTCATCTTGTTTGAAAGAAGCATTTTGTCAGACAGCAACAATTGTTGCAGCATGATGGGAGGAGTGAGTTGCAGGTGTTCCATCATGAAATAACACCCTTACATACCTCTCTGCCATTGCTCTGATATGACCTCAGAAGGAAGAAAACTGCCTGGTCGGCCTCAGCAAAATGACCTGTTGGATAGACACAATTGCTATAACCGGCCCAGAGAAGAATCTCAGGTGTTTAACGTCCCACCCCCTTCACAGCATTGCAGATACCCTTAAATGCCTCTGATACTACCTCAGAAGTCAGTACAAGCAACTAGCGCAAAAATAAATGGAGAATTACAATAGTAGGACAGGAGAGGAAATCCCGCATCACGGAATACCCTTATGTGCTACGGTTATGGGTCTGGTACTACATCGGAAGACTTAAAACTGCATGGTTACTTAGTGGTCAGCAATCGCGTCAGCAAAATACTTTTTGGACAGCAACAATTGGCCGAAACAGATAATTGCCAGATTGACGTCAATACCAGCGTTTGGTGGGATTTATAAAGTTGTCAACATGTTATTTTTTTTTCTTCTTTTTTTGGAGAGCTCAGTATTGTTCATTCGGTAATTTTACCGATTTGACATGTCATCATCATTGCTCTCTCTTTTTTATTTTATTTTTTATTTTATACATTTTTTTAAATTTTATTTTGTATGTGTGTGTGTGTGTATTCATTAGTTCACCTAAAACCTATTACAAAATCCCATACCGTTCACCTAAACCGAACACTTCTAGCCAGAGTCGTGAGGCCGTCAGGAGACCCGAGGAAGGACCAAAGAAAGGAAAGTGAAATCCAGCACCGACCAGACACCACCCACCGGGCCACCAACCAGAGTCCTTCACCAACCCCAGAAACATCTACAGTAAATTCCAACAAATCAGGGGGACCTCAAGAGACCAAAGGAGAGACTGAGGAAAGGAAGGAAGGACAGACGAAGCAGAGTGAGATCCACAGACACCAACCAGCCTCCACCGATTCAATGACCTGAGGAAGAAGCAGATTGTGTTTGAGTTTCGATAGATACTGGTGTGGCGGTCAACATTTTCTATGACAGGGCGGGAGAAGTCGTTGTCAAGTATTAAGCTTAAAACCCCGTCCTGGCATCACGGACTAAGACTTTTACACGCCTCTGTTACAGTCTGTGATTTTACCTCCAAGTGTGGAAAATAGCAGGTTGATTTCTTCTGCAGCCGCATCTGGTGTGACATGAAATGCATCAATTGCCATAACAAAGGGGGGGAGAAGTGCCAGGTGTTAAACTTCACACTACTGTCCTGGCATCACAGAATACCCTTGGCTGTCTCTGATACTCTCTACTGGCACTTGTAGAGAACAGCGACATGGACAAAAGGCGTAAAAAAATGAAGGCTTTTGCAAGCAGTGTCAGGATCGACTTGCCCTGCAATGCAATGCAAACGTGTGATTGTTGTTTCTGCAGCGGGAGGGATAGAAGAGCCGCTCCCTGGCGCCCCGGCGAGGCTCGGCCGCCCCTTCCTGTGTGAGATGCTGATGGCTACCAGATGGTGGGTCAAGGGGAGAGGAGGAGGAGGAGGAGGAGGGAGGGGTTTTACACTCTTTATGCTGCTTTTGCTGCCTGTCCATTAGCGACGGTCGTGCGAAAATGGATTTCCATTGATTGAGGAAAATTAGGTAGAAAACACAAGAAAAAATGCAAATCATCATTTGACTACATTTCCTGAATGGACAATGAGGAAAATGAAATTAATCTGTTGATATTTGCTTGGATAATCTCTAGGTGAATGCTCTGTGCCTGTGTCATGGATGAAGCCAATCACCGATGAATTGATTAGCCTGCCGATATGTTGTGGGCCAAAATGTTTACAAATCATCTTTAAGAAGTGATCTGTCACAAAATGAAGCCAGAATAATAATAATAATAATAAGATTGGTCGACCAGTCCCAAAACCGAGAGCCCAACCAAACATAACAGATGTCAACTGAACTGAATGAATGAATTGATTACTCTACTGATCCAAAACTTCCTAGCCAGATTATCAAACAAGATCTGTAACAATAAAACTAGAATGTTGCTGGCTAGAATGCAGACCCTCGCCAAGGGTTAAAAAGCCACTCCTTTTATAGCATTCTGTTCACATAAATGATTTTTGTCACAAGTATCCCTTTTTTTTTTTGTCTTGAAAACTTGACTATTGAAATTCTAAGATTTTGGTTGTGCTTTTCCGTGCGACCCGAAAACTCCTTTTGTGTAATCTTTGTAGCGGTTGCCAATTTCTAGGACAGGAGGAGACTGCCACACAATGCTCGCGTGGTCGGCCTCCTCCGCAGAGAAATATGAGAGTACCCTGCTTCACTGGGCAGGTGTTTTCACTTTGTCCGTTTGTCACATGCTGTAAGAATAAAAAAAAAACAAAAAAAAAACTCTAGGTTAACATAGACACAATAAATGCTACAAGTTTAGAATTCTTCCAGAAAAAGAAAACTATGTGGACTCAACTGTTTGCATAAGGCTGAATTTCCAAAAACTCAACTCGCATTCTTTTATTTATTTTTTTATTTTTTTATTATTATTATTTTTTATTTTATTTTTTTTATTTTTTTATTATTTTTCTTTTCCTCAGGAGAGCTCAGTATTGTTCATTCGATTTGACATCATCATTGCTCTCCTTTTTTTAAAAACAAACAAACAAATAAATTAAAAAAATTTAATAATTTTTTTTTTTTTTTTAAATATATATACACATATATATATATATATATATATATATATATATATATATATATATATATATATATATATATATATATATATATATATATATATATATATATATATATATATATATATATATATATATATATATATATATATAACTCGCATTATTTTATAGGAACATGCAATCTCCACACAGGAAAAAAAGCAGGAGCTCTGATTCAAACCTGGAACCTCAGAAGTGCGAGGCAGACGCGCTCACCACTCGCTCACCATGCCTCGCCGTATAGTAACCGTTCAGCTGTCGTTACACAAACACTTGCGCACAAATACAGCTGGCTCTCTAACTATGTGGCACTGTGAGATCTGACCCTCGCCGCCGTGTCTGCAGCCCCTAATATAGCCCACTACTGTTAGGCTTGCGCAACCCACTACACGCACCCCCCCCCCCCCACACACACACACAGACACACACACCACACACACCCGTTGTGTGTTGGCCAACATGTGCGCGTGTTTGTCGAGCCAGAGCAGCGTCTGGGTTCGATTGAAGGATGGTCAGCCTGGAGATCCCATGTGAAATATCGCCACCAACTTGCGTAATTTCCCAGTTTGCTGTGAGTCAGACGGACAGAAATGGTGGCAGTGGCTAATTACGTTTTTTGGACGTATTGTTTGTTGTCGTTATAGCTAATTGTGTCGGGTGCTTTTACACTGTGTAGTTCAAGTGGCACAATTGTTTACTCTCAAATGACACCGTTCTAATATGTGTCATGGCTGTGCAATGACAAACAACAGTTAGTTTTTTTTCTAAATGCGGATACAAATTTGATATGAATCTGAAATCAACTAAATTGAAATGAATGAGGAAAAACATTGTGATTAATTATTCTTATTTTTTTTTACTTTGATTGCTACGAAAATCACCGAACGACCGCTAACTTGTTAACGTCTGTAAGTGTAACAATCTTTGTTCCTGATATATAAAATATTATTATTATTAATTATAATATATATATAATATATAATTATTAATATATTATTATATTAATTATTATACTAACTAATTATTATTAGGTTGAAAACGAAAAAAAAAATAATTGCAATATGCCTTTGACAACATGACAATGACATTTCTCAGTGTTTGCACAAGCCCTGCTCAATCTGGCATATTCTTTTAATGTTCATTTTTGCTCCTAAAGTGATTTCCGCCAGTACCGTAGGGCTTAGTTTCCCCCCCTGCTTCGTAAAATGCATATTAGCCACTGCTGGCTGCGCTGACAGGCTCACGGTGGCAATTAGTTAATTAGTCAATACGTTGTGCAATTCACGTCAATTCTTGCAACTACGGTTTGCTTTATTCATCAACGAGCACGTGCTTCCTGGAAATAGATGAGTTATGTATTGTAGGCCCCTTTGGCCTGCTTTTTGAATCTCTTAAAATCTTCTGCTATAATGAAGTTAGTCTCCCATTTGCCACCAAAGATTTTGAATATTTAGTCATTAATTAAATAGTGTGGACTTGAGTTTTTTTTCTCATTCCCTGAGCTTAAGTCCCTGAAGTCTTTCTTCAGCATTATTAGCCATCAAGTGAATCATTCCAACACTTTTACTGTAACTGATAAGAACAATCAACATTTTATATATTTTACCATTTCAACTGCTTTCATACTGTAAGAAGTGTCACGCTCAGCATCATCTTTTTCGTTATGTTCTGCGTGACGATCATCGTGTTCACCCTCACAGCATCGGAAATGAAAACGATTTAACCAGGGATGTGATTTTTCCGCTAATTCGCGGAATTCCGCTTTTTTTTATCTCCCCCCCAAAAAAAAAAATCCGTTTTTATTTTTATTTTTTTTTATTATTATTAGTTCATTGTGTATGCACATGACTCCGACAGATAACATCTTCTGCTATAACAAAGACATTTGTGGTATGCTCTAATATGAGTTACTTTTCATTTGGTCATGATACAATTATTTGTTCATGAAATTTGAACTCTTCAACATTATTTATGTGTTAACTTAGTAATCACATTAGTTAGATATGATGATATTCTCAGTGATAGTTTTTAAAAGCAAAGGCAGTCCAATGTTTTTGAATGTGACTGATTTTGAGTTGACTAAAACTGCCATTTTATATGGGATAGTTCAATATACATTGAAAATTTATGCTGTTGTTTTGTCTATTTCTTTGTCATGTGAGTGCATTGAAAGTACTTAAAAACACGGAAAACCCATGAGCTCTGGGCCAGCGGCCCCCAGACCCCCAGCTAAATTTTCAGATAATTTCACTTTGGTCAAATCACATCCCTGTTTAACCGTTGTTGGTAGTGTTGTTCCGATACCGATACTGCATTAAAACAGTGGTATCGGCATTGAGTACTAACAAGTAACATGCCGATACCATTAATTCTGATGCTAATATAGGACTTTGGATCTTGTGTCTTGCTCATGCACGAAATTCACTGTTGTGTGACACGTTCACTGCATGCCGAGCTAAGATATCCTATTGGCCCTTGAATGCTTTGAACCAATGGCAGGACAGCTTTTTCATGTTGAGAAAAAAAAACTTAGGTATGGTATCGACATCGGCCGATACGGCAAATCTGGGTAAAAACGGTATCGAAACAACACTAATTTTTGGCCAATGTTGTTTCCCCAAGCAGATTTCAGAGGGCAAAATCTGTCATCTGTAACCAGGACTCGGGCAGAAAATCACGCTTTTGTTTTCGGAATCCCCCTCAAGGTGGATCTATTAGTGGTCACTGGTCCTGTTGTGGCTACTGTCCCTCTTATTGCATTAGAGTTACTATGGTGCTCCATGATATCTTTGGCCTGGCCCCAAGCCAGTGGACGTGGTTAAACCCGCACGCATTTGGACTGTACACACGCATATAAACACACACACACACGCATGCTGGGAAAGACAGGGACACAGTCAAGACTCCGCCTCCCACACAGTATTCATTTGCAACCTGATTGGAAGCTGAGACGCTGGCGGACCTGCTTTGCTCGTCCAAAAAAACGTCCTTGGTTTTAAACCTTCCCTGGCACTTGGTTTTGGATCACTGGTGTCTCTTTACAAACCTGTGGATTTCCCGGCATTGGTCTTTTGGCAAAGTTGGATAAACAGCAAAGGAAGTTGCTCAGATCCAAGCACTAAATTTAAGGTTGGTCGTCTGTGTTACTTGTACAGAGTGAACACCTCTTTTTAAATGGTTTTGTCGAGGGTTCAGTTTGACAGGTCAGTTTCAACAGCAGTTTGCATGCACAGGTTGAGCCGTAGTTCAAAGACAATACTTTTTTATTTATATATTCTGCTTTTGCAAAGAATGATGCACACTTTTGCACATGGACAATATTTTTTAGGTTTTAGATTGCAGAGATGTTGAATTAAAAGCCCCCAAAAAAGCATAATAGTTTTTATAGTCATATTTTGTGGGTACTTTGATTGGGTGATACGATTTTTTTTTTAATATAATCTGGATCCTTCCTTATCCAGAATCCGAGATCAGGGTATTTTTTTTGTAAAATGGACTTTTATAGCGTGACAAATTGATAAACTCATAGTCAGAATCTATCAGAATCTGGATCATGATTACTTTTGGAACATACATATATCTCAAATTTTTTGTATTTGTTAATAGGCGGATAAGACTAATTTATCAGCCGCAGCGTTCTGAAACAGACAGAATTCCTAAAACGTGGATAAAGTGTCCACTTACCGTAATTAATATGTGGCCGGGGAATTCTGCCCGTCTTTGAACGCCCGGTTGTAAAATGTCGCTACGTCGGGGGTCACCATTTTGAAGAGGAATCTAGAATTTTGTCCTCTTTGCGTGTTCCAAAAATGAAGATAGATTTAATGTAAGAAAAATACACCTTTTGCAAAAATGATTTAATCAAAAACAGAGAATCTCTGGACAAATAACTGCCTCTAATCATCACTTAAACAGGTGGGATTCAGAGCGTCAAATGTAGCTCTTCCGCGTGCACAACGGTCTCTTATAGTTAAAAAGACCTCCTCTCTTTCATTTGTAGACAAAACATACTCTCTGGTACTTTTCCGTGAGCGATGGCGAAAACAGAGTCAGGTGTGGGTGTTCAAAACAGATTCTGTTCTCAAGGACCAAATGTGTTTTCGCACAAAGCGCTGAGAAGGAACTTTTTTAGACTAAATAGTATGTCCCAGCTTAAGGTCAGCCTATACGAAGTCAACACCATCTGCTCTGCACAGGACACAAAACATTTCGACAAGGTTAATATAAAGAATTAAATTGTTAATAATGTGTAACAATGGTTAATAAAATAAAATGAAGTATTAAAAATGTTACAATATCTATCACTATACATGTAGCAGTGACACATAATTCAGTTGTGATGGGTTTGCCTGCCGGTAGCTTTCTTAAAGGCAACATTTTCCGTTAGATGTCATCACATTGCGCTAATAAACATCAAGATCGGGCCACGAGTTTTGTTTTGTTTGATATGAGAAAGTAGATTAGTGCTTATCAGTTTATCATTGTTGTTTATGAATATCAATGGTCCTGGCCTGTTCTCAAATTAGTAGTTCAAAGTGGGAATGGTCGTTGCGCAGTTGTTCACGCGGCTCATTTAAGACCTGTTCACCTGTTGGTTCAGCTCACGCCCTCTGACCTTTCCTTTTCAAATGGTGTGAGTCTGTGAGACATGGATGGATGCCACTCCGTTCATGAGCTAGTTTTCACCACTAGATATAAACTACTTATTGTCAGCAACAACAGCCACCGGATATTGTTGCTGCGTGATCAGATTACAACAATAATCCCAACTGTCTTCAATTTCATCCATGAAATCGGACGACGCAACCTAATGCCAGTTACCTGTACAGACGTCATTATCCTCTTAATACGTGACCACTGACAACTTAGCAGGGCACTTCCACTTTCAAATCATTTGACCGCAGGTTGTGTTTTGGTTGGTCGCCCACCGCTCGTCGTGTGTGAGCGTGCGTCACGGCGCATTTACAAATATCAGACATGTCAATCAAAGTCAATCTATTTAGCATGTGCCGCACACATCAGCCAGCCGTGGTGGTTTTTACATGACAGGTCTGTCAGCACATTATCCGCCATACTGCCACACACAACAAAATACGATGGCGGCTGGAATGTCACAAAATGCACAAGTGATAATTATTATTTTTGTTTATTTTGTTTTTTATGTATTTATTTTTTAAATAAAGATAAAACTCACTTCAAGGTCTCATGAGACGTAAAGCCACTGAAAATTCCGCGCACCTCAAGCCAGCAGGCTTTCATGACAGTGCTGACGTCTCTGCCTGCTCTGAACTTGTGTGCTCTCCTCCGCTGCGTTCCCAATGACCAGGCAAATTTCAGCCTTACGGTTAGCGCATCGCATTTTGTCAACTTGCAATTACATTGCAAATGAATCGTTCCGCTCTAATGTATATAAAAAAAAACACAAATACTGTGAAATTTATGTTAATAAGCTAGTTAGTGGGGGGGAAAAATGCCCTGTTAAAAAAGAAGAAAAAATGCTATTTTGGCACTGATTTTCTGCCAAAATGTAAAAATCAAAGCCATTTGGCAAAGAATAGTAAATAGATGCGTTCTATTGGGCATGTACAGTTGGCTGGAACTGGACCTTGGCCTTGAATTTGACACTTGTATTTTCAGGGATGTGATTTTTCCGCTAATTCGCGGAATTCCGCTTTTTTTTATCTCCCCCCAAAAAAAAAAATTCAGATTTTTTATTTTTTATTTTTATTTTTATTTTTTTTATTTATAGTAGTAGTAGTAGTTCATTGTGTATGCACATGACTCTGACAGATAACATCTTCTGCTATAACAAAGACATTTGTGGTATGCTCTAATATGAGTTACTTTTCATTTGGTCATGATACAATTATTTGTTCATGAAATTTGAACTCTTGAACATTATTTATGTGTTAACTTAGTAATCACATTAGTTAGATATGATGATATTCTCAGTGATAGTTTTTAAAAGCAAAGGCAGTCCAATGTTTTTGAATGTGACTGATTTTGAGTTGACTAAAACTGCCATTTTATATGGGATAGTTCAATATACATTGAAAATTTATGCTGTTGTTTTGTCTATTTCTTTGTCATGTGAGTGCATTGAAAGTACTTAAAAACACGGACAACCCATGAGCTCCGGGGGGCTTCACCCTGGACCTAGCTGGGTGCCAGCGGCCCCCAGACCCCCGGCTAAATTTTCAGATAATTTCACTTTGGTCAAATCACATCCCTGTATTTTAGATGCTCACTTGCAATTACATTTTCTTTTGTTCTTCAAGCACAGATATGGTTTTATGGTTTTATGGTTTTACTCGCCTTCTTATCATATTGTTGAAGTTTTGTTTTTCTTAAAATTGTTAGTCAGTTTGCATTTGATTTGATTGGATGGAAGGATAGATAGATAAAAAAAAACAAAAAACTTTATTCATCCCATGAGAGAAATTGCATTTGGATTTCTTAATACTGATTTAAAAAAATAAAATAAAATCAATATGGCAAACAAGACTTTGTGTTCATGTTGGCTTTAGAATTTGACCAAATTGCACACACATTTGGCCCGAGACTCCACTTTTGGAACAAGACTTGATTTCGTCAGCGGGTCACACCAAAAGCGGAATCTTGCCGGGGCCAAAGGAATGTGTTGAATTCCAACCACGCAGCTTTGACATGCGCATGCGACTTGGCTGGCGATTTGACTTCACCAGGCCGAGAGTCGCGCGCATGCAGATTGATTGCACCGTGTGTACAGCCGAGAGAGAGAGAAAAAAAAATGTCAAGGTTGCAACTCATCTGGTGTGGTGGGAAGGCATTCTAACGGGAAGACGCAACAACAAACGGGAGATACGGCGGGAATGAGGAACATGTCTCGTGGTTCGACAGGATGGGACGAGACGCACGCACGCACACAACAACCTTAGAGTATGCCGATTGAATAGGGCTCACTGTGCGAGTGATGGTAATTAAGCTCATACAGTCTGGGAATGATTTTTACCAGTGATTCCCATTGGTTAGACAAAGGAGCTATAGTATAGCTATATTCCTTTTAGCGCTTAATGCTGGGGAACGCAATGTTTCTGTAGCGTGTGTGTGTGTGAAACTATCAAGTATTAAATGTTTAGCCATGTGACCAGGATTTCTGAGAGAGGATGTGTGTGTGTAGGAATGGGCATAATAATCGATTAAGAATTCCGTGAGGGTTACTGGGTGACAGCATGAACGATGACAAGTTTAACCGGTTGGCTAAATTTTTTGTGCCCTTTGAAAAAAATTTTTATCTCAGAAATGGTTTGATATCAGAATTGTGCAGCAATAATACAGTAGCGGTGTCAACTGTCAAGGTAGATGTTTGCAGAACAGACCTGGCATCTGTAAAGCTGATATTTAAGCCTGCCTCTGTAAATTTAGAAAATTAAGTAAACACACCTTTTTATTGATTTCTTTAATTGTCTCCACGGGCACTCACATTTTTTTCCCCTCCAACTCCGGATTCTGCATCCTCAAGCAGTAGCCACTTGCCTTGTTCAACTGCCTAGCTCAGCCTCCGGTTGTCATGGTAATGAAAGTCATACAACGCCATCGGTGCCACTGTACGGGGAGTGGGGTCATTTTCATGAGACGGTACTCCACCCCCAAAACTGGATAAGCTTTGGAGACGTGTCACAGGAAACGGCTGGTAACTGTTTTAAATTGAGAGAAAACAAAGGCATGTCTCCTTTAACAGTCTCCATCATGGATACACAACATGTACTTGTTTTCACCCTTCTGTTTTTTACCATGTAGGGTAAAAAGCTATTGATTGGTGGGCTGATTGTAAGCCTGCCACAATCCAGCGTGAGTTTATTTTATTTATTTATTATTATTATTGATATTATTTTTTTTTTCCACCACACCGAGTGTGTGACCAGTAACTGACTTTAGTCACAGTCTAGTCATAGAAAATGTGCTGACAGGTTATAGCGATCATACCAAGCTCAAATAACATGTTTCTCCTACTAAAAACTGGATATTTTGCTGAAAACCTCAAGTGTTCTTACATTTGCAGTTTATTTACAAATGGCAAAGACGCTAATGAAAAGTGCTGACGCGGCTGTGTTGACTGTGACTATTTTGCTAAATATGGAGGAAGTGGCCAAAAATGACTTCGCTGTGACACTGAGGCAGTCATTATAGTGGATGTTTTTATGTGTTTTTTTCCAGTTAAAACCTGGCAATGGCGTGGCCTGCCTACAACATCACAAACTGACCTGGAAATAATCATTTGCAATGTAACATTACCTCTGCTATTTCTCTTCTTTTTCTCTTTTTTATTTTATTTTATTTTTTATTTTTTTCAAAAACTTGGCTCGAGGGCTGACTTTCAATAGATCGCAGCGAGGCAGCCCCGACCCAGAATCAGGTCGTCTGCAAGTCATTTAGCACCAAGCTCCCCACAAACATGCGGTGGTGAAGCCGGAGAGGGTGCGCCCATCGTCCGGGCGCACCCCGGCCCGGTATCGAACGGCTCTGGTAGGGGCCGCCTACTCGTGACCAACCGGAGGGCTGCGGCGCTACGGTATCGCCGCGTCGGGGCGGGATTCTGACTTAGAGGCGTTCAGTCATAGTCCCGCAGATGGTAGCCTCGCACCATTGGCTCCTCAGCCAAGCACATACACCAAATGTCTGAACCTGCGGTTCCTCTCGTACTGAGCAGGATTACTATCACGGCAACACATCATCAGTAGGGTAAAACTAACCTGTCTCACGACGGTCTAAGCCCAGCCTCTGCTATTTCTACAGAAACCACTGATCACCTACTTTCTGGTTAACACTAGTCAGTGCCAGTGTTACATGGAATCGAGTAGTTTCCTATTTTTTTCATTCTCAGGAAAAAACAAATGCTAAGTGTAATTACTGCACTTCCACAGCCTTACAATCACTGGGTCAGTTCATAGATGCTGTGAATTTCTAAATATTTAGGCAGTCAGGCAAAAAAACTTAGCCCTTTTCTGTTGCCTGTACATTCACTGTGTAGTAGGACTAACATTTGTACTAACCCTCACCTTAGTCCTAGCCCTGACCCTCATCCTAGCTCTAGCCATGTCACTAAGAAAAAAAAAAAACTCTAGGTTAACATAGACACAATAAATGCTACAAGTTTAGAATTCTTCCAGAAAAAGAAAACTATGTGGACTCAACTGTTTGCATAAGGCTGAATTTCCAAAAACTCAACTCGCATTCTTTTATTTATTTTTTTATTTTTTTATTATTATTATTTTTTATTTTATTTTTTTTAATTTTTTTATTTTTTTTTCAGGAGAGCTCAGTATTGTTCATTCGATTTGACATCATCATTGCTCTCCTTTTTAAAAAAAAATTATTTATTTATTTATTAAATACATATACATATATATATATATATATATATATATATATATATATATATATATATATATATATTTTTTTTTTTTTTTTTGTATGTGCGTGCGTGCGTGCGAGCGTGTGTGTATTCATCAGTTCACCTAAAGCCCATTAAAAAAAATCCCATACTAATAATATAATATAATAATAAATTGCCAAATGCAGAAACATCAATGTAAGTTATCACGATGTAGTGGCTCTCGCTAACAGACAGAATTAAGTAACCGGAATTAGGTTAAAAAATTCTATATACGTAGACCATGTTTCTATAAATTTTGATATTTGGTTTCTATTTGAGGCAGATATTTTTTTCCATTAAAATGTGATTTATGAGGAGGTTAGACCATTGGTCGATATTCAGAGTTTGTTTATTTTTCCAGTTAACAAGAATTGTTTTTTTAGCGATAGTAAGGGCTACAAGTGTAGATTGAAATTGTTTATGTGGTAAGTCAGTTGTTGTTAGGTCACCTAGCAAACACAAGTTTGGAGATAAAGGTATCCTACAGTCCAAAACAGCGGAAAGTTTTTCTAAGACTTTAGTCCAGAAATACATAACCGGAGTACATAACCATAAAGCATGAACATAAGTGTCTGTAGTGTTTTGTAAGCATTGGAGACATCGGAGTCTGAGAGTCCCATTTTCTTCATCATATATTGAGTAATGTATGTTCTGTGAATAATTTTATATTGGATAAGTTGTAAATTTGTGTGTTTTGTCATTTTAAATGCGTTTTCACAAACTTGAATCCAAAAGTCAGGTTCCGATGCTATAGACAAGTCTGTCTCCCATTTCGAGATGGGTAAAGACATTTTATCAGTATATGAAAGTAACTTATATATTTTTGAAAGTTTTTTTGTTGTTGTCGGAGAAAGCTTGTTAATATCTTTAGCTAAAACAGGCGGTTGACCCCTGTAGTTGATTGGAAGCTGTTTGAACAAACAAACAAAAAAAAAAAAGTATTTCCTCGGCATTTTGCATAATGACATTGTTGCCTGCTTTACTACTGCTACTATTAGCATACAAGGGATTCCTCACATTCTCCTTGTGCATTCTCCCCGCACGTTCCCTTTCAACTGAAAGTGAAGCGGTATTGTCAGAAATGTCACAACAAAGAGCGGAGGAGGAGGAGGAGGAGGAGGAGGAGGTGTTGCCCAGTTTCAGGGGACTGTCTGCAGGTGTGTCGTGGAAGGTTTGGCACAAGAAACAAGCCCGGGCAAGCTCTCGGGCCTCGCCTCCCGAGAGTTCACCCAGCGGCTTCTAGTCCTTATAGCTGAACAGGCAAGACATCGGCCTCGGAGTAAACCAGGCACCGCCGTAACACGTGTCACGAGTCTATCTTCCCTTTATCTCCGGGTGAAAGCACTGTATCTCCAGCTCCATTTGTGCGAGTGGACAGCCAGCTAGCGAGAGAGCAGCTAATTAGATCACGGCCAAGGCAACCTCTCACTGACTGCCAAATGTGATTTGTATTCCTTTTCATTGGACTGATTGGATTAGACTTTTGGAGCTGAGATCAGTTAAGGGTGCGGACTAACCAGGTCAAAAAAAAGAAACAATACAATACAAAAACGTGTGACAGTATTAGAAAATGGGTGGCACTCTTAGCAGTCACAAATCAGCCCACAACTAAACCACATTAGGTATCCAGCCATCCATTTTCTTTCCTTGATCTGGGTTTGGGTCACAACTTTTGCTGGAATACCCAGACATCCCTCTCCCCTGCTACTTGGTCCAGCTCTCCCGGGGGAATCCCAAGGTATTTTTTTTATTTTTTTTAGGAGAGCCGGGAGCATTAGTCTCTCCAGTGTGTCCTGGGTCATCCCCGGGGGCCACCGCTCAGTAGGGGATGTTCCTGGAACACCTCACCAGATGCCCGAGCCACCTCATCTGGTTGTACTTATTGACCTATCTGTATATCAGAGTTTTGTCCAGGTAGCAATTGGAACTGGACTCCTTTGAAATCTGGATAGAGTTGTTTAGTCTCCCACTTCAGGTCCTGAGTGACAATAATATCCGAAAACTTCAATGTCTTGACTATGGCCACAGGGCAGTTGGACACCGTTAACGGCATGGGGATGTTGCCAACTTTTACAGGCAGTGTGAAAGGGGCTTCTGACTCGAACTGGAGAAAATGCCTTGTTAACTTCACCCCCCCACACCATTACATGACGATCAGTGTTCTTCAGAACTGCAACATGGGGAAAAGGAGGAAAATTAGAGCTTCTACAGGCAGTATAATCATACTAGGCGGGAACAAAAAATAAAGTGATCATGTACAGTAACGGAGATTTTTTAGGTCATGTGCTTACTTGCACCTGGTGCGCTTCCAGATGAGGTTGGTAAACCTTGGTCCAATGCTAGAAAATTGCTGGGTCAGCTTCATCCCTCTCATCTCATTCTGTGTCTATACCATTTTCAGAAAGAATTGGCCTATATATATATTTTAAAGATTTTATTTTTTAAAGGTGATATTCACAACTAAATCCACTCTGCTGTAAATTTGTGATACAACCTCTGAATCCGGAAAAATAGGCCTGCCGACATCATCGTCCCTTTCAATATTGGAGCTATTCAGACTGAAGAGCAACATGGAAAAATTAGGACTTCTACAGGCAGTGTGAAAATGCCTTCCGATGTGACCTCTGAACCTGGAACACATCCCAGTCCACTTCATCCTCTGCATGCCGTGTCTGCTGTACCTTGCATGCTTGTCATTTTAGACCATTTTAAGTCTTTTCCATTGGTTTGTAGTGAAGCTCATGGAAAGTCGTCGGGTGCAGTATTTGGCACGTGGGTGTTGTTTAGTGGAGTAGTACCTTGATATTTTTGGTCACCTATCTCATGGGGGGGGGGGCAGGGGTTGGCGTAGGTGTGCGTTTTGTGCAAAAGTGCTGCACGCGTCGCAGGGGTTAGGGTGGGCAGTTTTTGCCAAGAAGAGGCAGTATGTGTTATTTTCAGTCCATTGTGTCTACTTCCTGTGGGTCAGGGGTTATTGGAGCAGGGTGTTGCAGACTGGACAGGAGTAAAAAGAGGAGGGGAGGGAAGTCAGTGCAGTCGGCAGGAAGCGTAGCCACACTCGACAAAAAAAAAAGGGGGCTGGTCGGAGGCTCTCCCGGCTGTGCTGCGTTTTTCGCTCGGACTAAACTGCAAATCCAAGGAACCTTTACGGAGATAACTAGTAAGTGATGCTCTGTTTTGTCTCGTGTACTTAGTCATTTGGACTGGTCCATCTGCAAAGTTGTGAGGTTATTCTTTAACCCCAGTTTGCAGTGCTTGAGGCAACATTGTTGAAATTGAAGCCATGTTTTAACCCCGAAGGCAGAATTAAAATTGGCACCATTCAACGTTGCATATCAAATTGATCTCATTAAATAATCTGCTACCCATTCATACAAAGCGGGCAATGACTTTTTAACGCCTTGTTTATCTTGGTAGCGCGTGGCTAGTCTCATGCGACCAACCTAAGATCTCCACCACGTGAGATGCCGTCGAACCTCGTGACTCTGGAGGCAAAACCCACATTTGCAACGCTTTTTCTTTTAAATCCAGTGGGCAACGGTGATCCTAAATATGCACCTGTCTTAAAAAAGTCATTTATATGTGGTTGTGCTCTTTGTCCCATTCATTTTTTTGGTGTGGTATTTAAAACAAACACTGTGGTTTTTGTGCTCATATTAGCACTTAGCCGATGCTTTCACAGAAATCCAAGCCTCCACAAATTTGCCTTGACAGAATATATGGTCGCATTCTATACAGAAGCCAGCATAGCAGGAGATTGACACCCCCAACCTTTCCTGTGTCAATGCTGTCTGGCCAGTAAAGCGACATGGGGAAATAGGCTGAAAAATGACGGCTTCAGAGCATCTACTTCCAAATCTGAAATATTGCCTGATCATCTTCAATGTCCCCCATTCTATCCATTATATCCAAAAAGCAATAAAAAAAAAAAGTGTTTTTTTTTTTTTTTTTTCAGACTATGTGTACCTATACTAACTACAAAGTCAGAATTTTGCTGGGTTAATTAAACGGACTGAAGTTTATATAGAACAGCAACATAGTCAAAGGAAGAAATATGAAATAAAGGAGCCATTAGCTGTAGCATTTTTAGCTAAATGTAAGTCGCTTCTAAAGATAGTACCTGACTGTCCCCATTAACACGACTACAGTGACAAAAGGAGGCAAAACAGGAAACTTTTTTTCTGTGTGCGCGTGTGTGTGTGTGTGTGTGTGTGTGTGTGTGTGTGTGAGAGCGAGAAACAGATGACCAGGAAGATCAAAACCGCTAACAACGTGGAAACTTACACAAAGGGATGTTATTTTGTCTTGTGTGTGTTTTTCTTTTCCTCTTAGGCTCTTTCACAACCTGTGCGCATGTTTCTGGGATTGCTGCAAGGGTCGTGAGGGGGGTGAAGGGGGGTGGGGAGGGGGGTGGGGGTGCTAACTCCGTTAGTGCTTAAGGGCTGCTCCGATGTGACAGCGTCGGCCCATGTTAATGTTTAAGCCGGAGTTAATACTTTACCCTCACGCTTTCTTGAGTGCCTGCAGGTTTTTCGGGCAAGTCAATGGAGGACAATGCGCCCAAAAAAAACCACAAAAAAAAACAGTCGTGCCTTTGAACATCACGAACACTCAACTAATCTTTTGTCCTTCCTCTCAGTGTCCTCCTCCTCTGTTTCATTTCTCCCTCAGTCTTCTCCTCCCCTTATTGTCTCGTGCAACCAATCTAACGAATGATATGGAATGATTACATGACAGTGAGAGGGGCCTAGCCCCGCCCTTCAAAGATGAGAGAGATTCGCGCAGTGGCCTCCATTGACCGCGCAAACCGTTTGGATTAACTCACGCTGGTACTTGGGAGGCAGTGTTTTTCTTCTTGACGAGAGGACTGAATTCTGGTAAAAATCTGGAAGTTTTGGTGGAAAAGCTTTGTAGCATCGTTGGTGCTGCACTCAGTCTGCTAAGGTTGAAAGATTCACAAGGACGGGGTCCCACTCGTGGTTTATGACTAATTTCTGGCCCCTTAGGTGGCAATATGACCCAAATTCGTACTTGAGATGAAACATGCCATTAACAACTTAAACGAATGCTGTAGTAAAGTCATAATACATTCTGTACATTAAACAAAGCAGATCACCATGCACTTTTTTTCTGGAACTTCATACCACACTGGCATGGACGCTATGTTTAATATTCTGAACATTTTTGCCTTGTTTATTGTGGAGACTACCTTTTTTGGGAGAGAGAAATTCATTAGCTTAAAAGTCTAATTGCCTATGTCATTTAAGGTGTGTTTTTGAGAAACATGAAAAAAAAATTCAACAAACAAGAAAAGTCCAGTTCCCTCGATTCAATGTTTGCGTATAACCAAGAGCTGGATGATTGATAATCTACACAGAATCAGATATAAAGTAAAAACAATCTTCCGGTCATCTTCCTCGAAACATGTAGCGGCAATTTCTGGTCAAGGTGGTTGAGTGAGAATTTCACAGCTGCACATGAAAGGCGGGGCGACTGCGGGACTGTAACCTGACAGAGGGTTGTGGCTGAGGTGTGGGATCGAGTGTAAGATAACAAGTTTGTTTTGATTGCAGTGGCTTATGGATCCATACATTGTTGATGCGCAGAAACCGAATCCTCGTTGTTGCCCCGCCGTCTCACGGTAGTAATTCTAGCCGGTGTTAACATAACCGGGCCTTTTTATTGCACGTAAACAAACACACACATGTGCGCGCAGTCTTTGCGTTACACACCGGCAGATGCCAGTTTATTTCTGGCAAAAGGCGAGAATGCAAGAATGTAACCTCCATAGAAATATGCCAGGCCGCATAGCACGAGTGCTGTTTTTGGTCCGGGGCCAACTTGTTTGGCCTCGTCGCCTTCGCTGAGGCGGCGGCTGCTGCTTGAGAGTGCACAAAACTCTCCGTTTGGAAGAAAGACACACAAAATGTGACTATTCACATTTCTTAACTGTGTTTGCCATAGGAAACTGTTCAAGTCACCATCATAAAGCTTTTTATTGCATGTACAGCCAAAGTAACATTTAACGTTCCTAGCAGTCCTGTAAGTGTTAAAAGAAAGTAAAACTACGGACGCTCCCCAACTTACGAACGAGTTACGTTCCGAGCGATCGTTCGTAAGGTGAATTTGTTCGTAAGTTGCTTCAGTGCTATATTTTGTATTATAATTTATGTTTAAAGAGAATAAGTACAGTACTGTACTACGTATGTTAGAGAGAGAGAGCGAGAGACACACACAGTATGTACATGTACGTAATAAGATAAATAAAATGAAGCTTAACTCTTTGAGTGCCAGACGTTTTCAGAAAAGGGATGCCGTGGGTGCCAGCCGATTTAAGCATTTTTGACTGATCTTTCAAGGTCCACAGAAAATTATGTGTTTGGACTATGGAAACACACATACTACCAAATGAAAGATTGGACTCTCATCTTTCATCAGAAAAAAAAAGTTTGTTTCTACCTCATTCCGTTTTTCAGTAATCAACAATAGAAAATGGTTAGTTTCACCTCTGTTTTGAAACAAACGTATTTTAACATCTTTGGCACTCCTCCATAGGATTTTACTAAACGTTATTTAACGTTTTTGGCAGTCAAAGAGTTAACTTACTTTTGGAAGATGTACTCGATGCTTAAGGATTTGATGGAGGAGGAGGAGGAAGAGGAGGATTTTATATCATGAGAGGTTCTTTGTCGTCGCTGGAATGGGCTTCAAAAGTTACTTCCTCCTCCGTAACTTCAATGTAGGAAGAAGTTGAGGGTCGCGGAGAAGAAGATGAGGGTTGATGAGTATCTTCCTTGGAGGATTTACTAGAAACTGGCCGAAAGAAGCGATCTAACGCCGATTGCACAGTTTTCTTCTTTTTTTCATCATAAATGATGCGGTAGCACTGTATGGCATCATTCAATTGATTTGCAACCTTTTGTGCAACGATGGCTTTATCTATGAGCGACAGGCGTTTCTTCTTCTTCCTCCTCCTCGACACGTTGCTGAGCCTCCAATGCTGGGTGAGCTCTCACAGCGCCAAGCGTCGGTTTTAGCGGCGGAAAGAAGCACTACAGTACTCGGAAAAAGGCGCGCAATACAAAATCGAACTTACAGCATCTCTTTCCGAACATTTTTTGACATGCGCGCAGACATGTTCGTATGTACCGTTGTTCGTGACTCGAATGTTCGTAAGTAGGGGAGCGTCTGTACTCTTGACAGTCACGTTTCCCGCTTATCTAGAGCAAGAAGCCTGGAAATCCTTAATACGTTTTAACGTAACGTTTAACGAGGCCATAATTATGCTTAAAAATGTCCCCATATTGCTTTCATTAAGAATGCCAAAGATACAAAAAAAAGTATTTTCCTGATTATCTCTTTGACTGCCAAAAACGTTAAATAACGTTTAGTAAAATCCTATGGAGTGCCAAAGACGTTAAAAGACGTTTTTTTTCAAAACAGAGGTGGAACTAACCATTTTCTATTGTTGATTACTCAAAAACGGAATAAGGTAGAAACAAACTTTTTTTTCTGATGAAAGATGAGAGTCCAATCTTTCATTTGGTAGTATGTGTGTTTCCATAGTCCAAACACATAATTTTTTGTGGACCTTGAAAGATCAGTCAAAAATGCTTTAATCGGCTGGCACCCACAGCATCCCTTTTCTGAAAACGTCTGGCAGTCAAAGAGTTAATCATCAATCTAAAAAATTGTTAAACAACAATGACCACACATACAGTAAAGGAGTGTAGTTTAGGAGCATATATATTTTGCTTCAGCAAGTTCTATTTCCTGCTTCATGGTTATCATTACACCTACAAAAAAATCTAATTTTGCAACAGAATGTTTTTAATGTTGTCATTTTCATGTAGAAATCAGGTTAGTACAGCATATTGTAAGGGAAAAAAAAATAGTTTTCTGCCTTTGCATAGTCATTGCAGCACTTTAAAAATAGATGTGTTCTTGCTTTGTTTCTTTTGGAACAAGCAGGATTCTCACCCTTTGCTTTGCTGACCTGTGTGTGGGAAGGCGGGAATGTGTGATTTTGTTTTTTTTTTCCGGAAAATTCATTATTTTTTCTCTCTCAGAGAGAGACGAGGGATTAAGATGCTTCCTCTTGACATGGGAGCTGCTTTGGATGATATTCGATACGTTATGAAGAAAGAAGCATTCGTTTAGCTCTTAATGTAGATTTGCAAGCTTTAGCTATGCTTATTATCACGAGTGGCTTTGGCCTCCATCCACATTTCTATTCTGATAGTACAAAAATGTCACACACACGTCTCAGCGTTTGTTATGATAAACCATTATTAACTTAACCAGGGTGGGTATTGTTGTTGACATTTGTCACATCTTTACATGTTCAATCAGAATTTTGACTGCCTCTTGTAATGGATCTGTGTTCCCTAATCAAGTGTCCTTCAAGCATACGTTATTAGGTTGTGGGATTGTGCTGATTACATCAAACAGGAAGTCAGGTCATCAACTGTGCGCACCCTCTCACCCGCTCTGCGCTGCTTGATAAGTTTAGAAGGTGTAAACAAATGCCACACCACTACAATGTTAAACGGCCAAAGAAATCAAAGATACACATATAGCAGTCTTAGCTAATAAACCGTGTAGTCTTATGCATTATTTAAAAAAAAAACAAAAAAAACAAGACAAAAACTTTTTGTCTTATTTGTTAAATCTGTCAGTAAGACTCTAAAGAAATACATGGTTAAAATAATCTGTGAAAAAAAGTGTGCCCATGGAAATTATTTTTTGGTGTTGCCCTACTAGAATAAAGTGTAACTGCACATCCACTACAGTAGATGGCGGTGGCGCTCTCATTGCTAGAGAGTGTGGCATGGAGGAGTATTAGCTCCTCTGAAGAGATTTACTTACAACAATGTCATAGAAAAAATATATTATTTTCAGTTGCAGTGGATTGTTTGGGGGAGACGTGAAACATTTTCTTCTTTTTGCGAGGCGAGAGGGGTGCGTAACAAAAAAACAAAACAATTGTGAAGCACTGTGGTAACACAAAATATATATTTGATCCGTTTGAAATTTGACTTTTTGTGAGTCCGTGCCTTTCCCTGCGTGTGCCAGATAAATGATTGACACCTTGCCAGTCACTGTCTCTGTTTGGTTGTTTTTCCTTGCTTTCCTGAGTTTGTGGGAGTTAGTCTTCACTACATGTGCATATACACAGTGTCTGTGTTTTTTTTTTTTTTTTAAGGCAAATAATAGGTAATGATATGTAAATGATATTGAAGTGTTTATAGAACAGTTTGTGGTATAAATTAAAATTATTAATCTCGGCAGTTGTAAATATCTTTAATGGTTGCGTCAATTGGGCTCTGTCCCTTTGGCGGTTTATATGCAGTTTTGTTTCCTCATGGAAAATGTTGGTCTAATTCTGAATTTAGAGGTTTGCCCTGCATCTACGTGAAGGCCACCTATCTTAGCAGAGCAAATCCAAAATGCTAACGTCAGTTTGAATGATTGAAATATTAATGACTGCGGTGCACGTCTTCCATGGAAGTCCCCCTCTGGCTTCCCGCAGACAGCGAACGGGTAGGGGGGAGGGGGTGGTATGACGTGGGGCGGCCGAGGGCCGTTGCACTTTTGCCCACCAGTTAACTGCCCCGCGCGGCGCTCGCTGGATGTAAAAATAGCCATCCGCGCAAGAATCCCAGTCATGTCGCGCAAACAAAGACGGATTTATACAAGTCGCGGCACCGAGTACAGACGAGCTTTTGTCGCCGAGAGGCCGCGAGCGCCAAATGTGACGTGCTTGCCACTCCCCCCCCCCCCCCTTGCAGAGCGCTCTTTGTTCCCGCGCAGACCTAGTGACCTGATAGTCAGGGCGTACTGGAGGCACCGTGCGTACTTGTTTACTGCAGTCAAGTTGGATTGCTGTGTCATGGAAATGCTCCACAGCACAAATACAGCCTAAACAGTCGGTTCCATGACGCCGGTTAAACCTTTATCAGTTGTACAGTGAGACTTTTTCATGCGTCATGTTACGCTAAACACGGTCCAGCCAATTTTATTGTTCGGTGAATCTGGCGTCAGGGGGCCTAATTTGTTTTCAAATTTCTGATTCAACGGACTGAATTTTGGCATTACGTTCCTGATTATGCACACTTGACGAAATGAGTTTATTGGCATAGGCAAAAAATAAACCCTTCTCACCGAATTCCCTAGAAATCCTCTTTAGTCAAAGAGCCTTCACTTCACGAGTAATCATTTTTCGACATTGAAATGAATGGAAATTCCATTTATATTTTAAAAATAGCATTCTAAAGCATTGTACTTTGTAAAAGCATATAGTAACAACTAGGAATAGGCGAGCACCGATACCATGTATCGGTATCGGCCGATATCAGGTCAATTTCATATAATTTCATCAGGGATGTGATTTTTCCGCTAATTCGCGGAATTCCGCTTTTTTTTTATCTCCCCCACCCCCCCCCTCCCTCCAAAAAAAAAATTCCGATTTTTTTTTTTTCTAGTACTGTAGTTCATTGTCTATGCACATGACTCCGACAGATAACATCTTCTGCTATAACAAAGACATTTGTGGTATGCTCTAATATGAGTTACTTTTCATTTGGTCATGATATAATTATTTGTTCATGAAATTTGAACTCTTAAACATTATTTATGTGTTAACTTAGTAATCACATTAGTTAGATATGATGATATTCTCAGTGATAGTTTTTAAAAGCAAAGGCAGTCCAATGTTGACTGATTTTGAGTTGACTAAAACTGCCATTTTATATTGGATAGTTCAATATACATTGAAAATTTATGCTGTTGTTTTGTCTTTCTTTGTCATGTGAGTGCATTGAAAGTACTTAAAAACACGGACAACCCATGAGCTCCGGGGCCCTGGACCTAGCTGGGTGCCAGCGGCCCCCAGACCCCCGGCTAAATTTTCAGATAATTTCACTTTGGTCAAATCACATCCCTGTTTCATATAATACAGAGACACAGTTATATAAGAGATCTTCACAGCTGCTCAGTAAGTTGCATTGTAATATTTGTCGTTTTTCAGACAATATAACATAAGTCGGCATATTAAACCTGTGAGTATTGGTGTATTGTCAGTCTACATGTGTTGGTGCACCAGCTGTGATCACATATCATTTACACAACAACAACATGAATATGAGGGATTTTTGTTTGTTTTTCTCGGTGGTGTGGCGGGAGGCAAGGGGACGTGTTTCAAATTTCATAACAAACTTTGCATCACTTACACGTTAGATAATAAAAAAGATATATTCTCAAGTGAACGCTGGCAAAATTAAAAGTATTTGACACCTCATTTATATTTTTTCTCCACATCACTCCATGTGTTTTTTTTTTTTTTTGTAGTGTGTATAGTGGACGATACTCTTACTGACACTTTCGGTGCTCTCTTTAATTTCCTGCTTGGAAGAGATACACAGCAAAGTTAATGCAAAAATAAAATCTTATCAACTGACCTCAAAATGCTGCCTGGTATAAGTCTAAAATTGTGTCTAGATGTTTTTTACCAACTGATTTTAACGATACCAACTATTTCATGTGTTTTTTACTCATCCACCTCCTGTTTTCTTTAATCCCAAGAAAATGGCAGATGAGTCAGTGTAGGTCACTTACCCACAGTCCAGATGGTCTGGTTACTCGGCGTTCTGCTTAGTGCTAACCGTGTATCCCCGGGTCGCCAAATTAAGCAAATGAACTTGGCTAATGAATGAGCTGTCGTAGTCAGCGTGTAACTAACTAAACCACTGTTGTATGTAGCATTGATTTTATACATTTGTGTGCCTTAAGAGCTCGCATCAGGTGCGCACATGGCAGAATTCCCCAAAGCACGGTTCCTAGTCGCAATATTTACTGCTCGACTTTGACCCCTCCTATTCTGTTTTGGCAACTTTTGGTCGGGTAAAAGGTGATCTATTTTTTATTATTTTTTTATTGAATCGGCAGTGTAACAGGATCATTCAGTACCTTTCTCACAGAACTTTGACAGGCGGCATGAAAGGGGCATTCATACAGAACAGCATCTGCCTCAAATAAAAACCAAATATCAAAATTTATAGAAACATGGTCTACGTATATAGAATTTTTTAACCTAATTCTGGTTACTTAATTCTGTCTGTTAGCGAGAGCCACTACATCGTGATAACTTACATTGATGTTTCTGCATTTGGCAATTTATTATTATATTATATTATTAGTATGGGATTTTTTTTAATGGGCTTTAGGTGAACTGATGAATACACACACGTTCGCACACACACACACACACACACACACGCACATACACATACTCACCCACATACAAAAAAAAATAAATATATATATATATATATATATATATATATATATATATATATATGTGTGTATATGTATATATATATGTATATATATTTAAAAAAAAAAAACATTTATTAAATTTTTTTAATTTATTTGTTTGTTTTTTTTAAAAAAAGGAGAGCAATGATGATGTCAAATCGAATGAACAATACTGAGCTCTCCTGGGGAAAAAAAAAAAAAAAGAACTGCATCATGGGAAAAGTCGGTAAAATGCAGACTTTTATTTGTAAAATGCTTTCCAACTGTCGAAATGAACGCGCGAACCAGCTTTCTTATCATTCACCATTAGCGCTTTGGCGGACAAGCATCAAATTTAAGAGCCTGCAATGAGCGATATGTTGTCATAAGCATTTAGTGCACTCTAAGTTGCATTAGAGCATCACAAATGCTCATCCAGGCCTTTTATCATTACATGGAAGATATTGGCAGGAAGTGCCTCATGCGTGATGACTTCCACATATTTCGTCGGCAAGTGTATTTTTAGCATATGCATGCTTTTGGATACCGTAGTATGTCTTCAACCATGGTGTCTTTACCCCTTGATATTGCATTCACTCTGATTCAAATTTCAGGCCCCGACAACGTGTTATCATAGGACTGGGGAATCGGGTAAACCATAGTCGAGGGTTGCGTTTCCACAACAGGATGTTAGTGACTGAAACAAAAAACACTGCTTTGAATCGTCCTACCAATGAAGGGGAACGGTTTCGATTTGACATTTTCGGGCTCTTTACAGTGGAAATGCTATACAGTAAGTACCATATCTACCTTGAAAGAAGGTGGATACGTTAATGGTTGGTTAGCAATGTGTCTTGCTCTGGGGCATACCCACTGGCTTTGGCACCCACCTGAAAGGGTACTGATCACTTTGGGTTGGAGATTTTGGGGATACGAGGCTTATGTCACTGTTGCTGCTTGTTCCTGTCACCGGTCCAAAGCTTAAAATTGTCTCAGTCTTTAAAGTTGTGATTTTTATGGATCCTCCGTGTCGCCCGTAGAGAGTCTGAGCTTGGTGGTGCTTAGTAGAATTTAGTTAGCGTCAACATTCCGTTAGCATTCTGGACAAAATTTGTCAGGATGTCCGCTTCTGAACCGCACCACCACAAAATGTCTCAAACCCGTTGAATCATGAACCCCCCCCCCCCCCCCCCCACCCTCATTAATAATGTGACTCAACTCAGTTGGCATCTCCCCCTGACCCTTCCTAACCTCAGACCCTCAATACACCCTCTGTTTTGCCCACCTCGGGCTGTGGGACCAGTGGATGGTGTCTTCCTGTGTTTTATCCTATCAGGAGACTGGATGAGACTTGGGGGGGGGGGGGGGGGGGGACGGTTTTAGGGACAGCTGCGATGCCAGGAAGAGGGGGGGGGGGGTGGGCTAGTCCACATCCTTAGTCCAGCATCGCTCCATGCTGTCCCATTCCCAATCCTGGGATAAGGCGAGCTCCCATGAACATTCAAATAGCTCGGGTTTGAGATTCATCAAGAAAGATGGAATATACCGAACAAAAAGCAAGATTGGTATTGGTTTCACATTCCTTAAGGATTCCCGGCAACAGGTATGTAGAGACCAGGGCAGTTACTTGGTGTCATATTGTTTTGGTGAGTGTTTGTGGTCATTGGGCGGGTGGTGGTGGTCTAAGTCCTCGAGAGGCCAAGCTTGGTTCAGATATTGAAGGTTTCTGTCCGCGCTTCGGCCCCTTTTAGGCAAGACAAGGCAGCTTTATTTATGTAGCTTATTTTATACAAGATCACTTAGTTTGCTTCACATACTGTAATTTAAGAATACCACATTTTAAAAGCATTTACAAATAAGAGTTAGAGTTATTTAAAAAGCGAAATAAAGAAATAAAAAGCAGCTCGCTAAATGTAATAAAAGAGCGTACAGTGCAAGAACAATATTTTGGAAACAATTATTTTGAAAACGCTTTAAAAGACCTTTAATCGTTATTTTTTAAACCTGAATTAAAAAGCATTTACGCTTGCTTAGGTTAGGGATGACTTAACTTTAGTTGCGGGTACAGTTCGGAAGTCGGAAGTACTAGAAACTGCATTCTGGTCTGCTTCTGTTTGACAACAGGACTTGTCATGTTCCTGAAATAAACAGTGACACACAAATAGAAAGAACACATGTCAGATGGCCCTTCATTGTTGTTTTGTGTAGCACATTTGGCTAACTTGTCTTTGTTGTGTGTTCGAAATTGTCACGCTATTTACCGCCACAGTCCCATCGAAAACACCCAGTGGTGGGAAAACCCATCACAGGACTTGAATTTCACAATACTTTCAAGACAATGCGCACGCATTTCAGGCAAATTAGGCCTTAGTACGAATCCATCCTGAAGGCCTTTTTAATTTGTATTTAGGGTGCATGAATCTGCGCGAGAAAATCAATGTGCGTTAGGAAAAAACAGTGTGAAAGCCCACAGATGGATGAGCGCTTCGAGCTCATCACCAGCATGCCAATGTGCCGGCGCTCTTTCACTCCTTATCTGTCTGTCATTTTGAAACGCGCTGCCGCTGAACCTCGACCGTTTGAATTGGTTTTGATTGACGCTGTCATCATTTGCATTTATTCAGAATATATTTCAAACACATTTTTTTGTAGCTCATTTTTAAAACCGTTTATTGGTGTTTCATCTCCTTTTTGCATTAAAACTTGTGTCTGGTTTATTTTTACACTGAAGTTGCTAAATGTCTATTGTTACCTCACAGTTCAAGTTGTTTTGATCAGACCAAGCCAGTCAGCTACATTCCCTCGGCTTCTTGCCAGGCTGCCCTCACTGTAACCTTAGCTCTATGTCCCCTTTGCGTCCCCAAGCAGGTAACTTGACCTAAAAGGGCCGCCGTGTCATGTACCGGAGAGCAGAGAATGACGCTCCCCCTTTCTCCACACCATAACAATAACACAAACCTCCCGTGTGAATTTTTGTTTATGTTTACAAATGGAAGCAAACCGTACATGTTAAATATATTTAAAGGTTCCACAGGTGTTGGGTGTAATAAATTTGAAATAATAAATAATAATTAAACAAACAAATAAATAAATAATAAATAAATAAACTGTGTTTGTGTTTGTGTACCACTTACTTAGGGTATGAGAGTTTAATATCAGGATGATAGCAACGACATCATCACACTTAACACTGTATTGCTTAAATCAGGGATGTGATTTTTCCGCTAATTCGCGGAATTCCGCTTTTTTTTATCTCCCCCCCCCCAAAAAAAAAATTCAGATTTTTTATTATTATTATTTTTGTTAGTAGTTCATTGTGTATGCACATGACTCCGACAGATAACATCTTCTGCTATAACAAAGACATTTGTGGTATGCTCTAATATGAGTTACTTTTCATTTGGTCATGATACAATTATTTGTTCATGAAATTTGAACTCTTCAACATTATTTATGTGTTAACTTAGTAATCACATTAGTTAGATATGATGATATTCTATTCTCAGTGATAGTTTTTAAAAGCAAAGGCAGTCCAATGTTTTTGAATGTGACTGATTTTGAGTTGACTAAAACTGGCATTTTATATGAGATAGTTCAATATACATTGAAAATTTATGCTGTTGTTTTGTCTATTTCTTTGTCATGTGAGTGCATTGAAAGTACTTAAAAACACGGAAAACCCATGAGCCCCCAGACCCCCGGCTAAATTTTCAGATAATTTCACTTTGGTCAAATCACATCCCTGTTAAATGCATGATGAGAATAAAGACAGATACATGCACCTAACAAATTGCAAAAACATTTAGTTTTGAATATTAAACTGTTGCATTGAGCGATTTGGTGGTTTTCTGTGTTTAAATGGAAAGCGGACCATCCTAGGTCTTTTTGTTTTGGCTGCTGGCAAACTTGTGATGGCGTCCGGTAAGTCTCTTGCCGAGCATTGGCCCGCTCACAAAGAGAGACCCCGGAAAAGCAAGCACTGTCCTCAGAGTCCAGCACTTGTTGTTCCCAAAAGCCACAATAAACAAGCTTGTTATTAAAATTCCTTGTACACAGCTAAGCATGCGTCCTTATCTGTCGGATCTCAATGTTTTCTTGCATAACAGTTCTGCTGACTTTGGTATTTAGTTAAGCAGTCCTTGCCTGATGTTTGTTGGGATAAGTTGTAATGAAAAACAGCCCACACTTTACACGATTACTCACATTACTGCAAAATATATACACAGAACCCCCGGAAAGACAGAATAATTCCTTTTTTGTGTGTGTGAAACTGTCGGGGTCAACTTTAATTAAACATGCCTCGAAGGCAGAAAAGTCAGGAGAAAGCCTACTAAAACTTTGGAACATCATTTGTGATGAATCAGACATTTTAAATGATGCCGACGTGTACTAGTGATAGTACAAGAGTGCATGCTCACTTCTGAAACTAGTCGCTTCATTTTTACTTCCCCTTTTTAAAAAAAAAAAAAACATTTGATTTTGATGTCATTTGAGTTGTGTAGGTTCTAGGCCAGATAAATTGTGGAAACATTTAGTAATTTATCGTTCTCTCGCTCGCCTTTTTTTTTTAATATATATCACAAAGAAATGGCATTTTTACAGGGGTGTGTAGACTTTTTATATCCATTGCAATGACAGTTGAAATGATTTTTTTTCCTGCTTAATGTACAGCAAATGTCCCTGAGAGCGCTTTGTTGATGGATTAAGTTCTCGAACCACAATCAGGATGTGAAATCAAACTGTGTGGCTTTTGTCCCGCTTCTGAGATGCACATTTTGCCTCGCCTTGTTCACGAGCGGTCAGTTGGGAACGGAGTGGTCATTATTAAAAAACTCAACTTTTTTTTTTTTTTTTTTTTCTGGTGTTTTGTGCAGGCATGGAAGAAGCGGTGGTTTATGCTTCGCAGTGGCCGTTTGACAGGCGACCCAGATGTGCTGGAGTACTACAAGAATGACCACGCTAAGAAGCCAATCCGAGTGATTGACCTCAACTTGTGCGAGCAGGTACATTTGCTTTTTATATGCATTTTTTTTTTTTTTCTCCCGCAGATGTTTTGCTAGGAATTCACTGCAGTTTGGAAACACTTGCTGTCCGTGGGGGGTGTACTGCATTCAATGGGTGATGTTTCGTACAATATGGTTGTGAGAGTGAGGGGGGAAAAGAAAATGTAATGCATTGTAATTTCCCATTTTTGTGGGAATAAAGACGTATTATGGGAGAAAAAGAATTGCCCTTTTTCGAGAAAGTTGTTATGTCAAGTTGGAGTAAATGTCTCAATGTTAAGAAAAAAAAATTGCAATCAATTAAAACAACAGTCATAAATTTGGTTTTTTTTTTTATTTTCATGACAATACTGTAAAAAGTGTTAATTTTACAAGAATAAAGTGATAATCCTAGATCAGTGGTGGGCAAACAATGTCCTCAAGGTTCGGAGTCCTGCAGGTTTTGGATGTTTCCCCGCTCCAACGCAGCTGATTCTTATCAACAGGATCGTTATCAGCCTTATACAGAGCTTACTGATGAGCTGATCATATATCAGCTGTGTTAGAGAAGGGAAACCTTTGAGGACCGAGTTTGCCCACCCTAGTCCTACATAGTCAAAATTTTATAATAATTTTTTGTCAAGACCAGAATGTTATGGGGGGGGGGGAAATATGTAATATTATGAGGAAAGTCTTAATTTTATTGGAATAAACATTTGTTTTACAGAGTGAAGAAAGTTGGAAAGAATCCAAACATTTTCTTAAGACAAAGATGTTACAAGAAAAACAGTCATATTATGAATAAAGTCATATTTTATTAGAGGACAAATTTTACAATAGTTGTTGTTTTATCCAAAGACTAATATTACTGTAATTCGTACTGATGTTTATAATTTCAGGTGTACCTGTACTTAGAAAGCAAAGCATGATACAGAAATGCGCATAATAACCGTATGATACCCGAAAAGCCAATACAAGCTCGCAGCTTTTTTGTTGTCTGTAGATGTGCGGTGCTCAGTTGCTGGGGTTTGCATATTTTAACCACGTTCGTAACCGTTACATCTCTTATCTGCCGTTCTAGGTGGATGCCGGGCTGACGTTCAACAAGAAGGACTTGGAGCACAGCTTCATCTTTGACATCAAGACCATCGACCGTGTCTTCTACCTGGTGGCCGACACGGAGGAGGAGATGAACAAGTGGGTGCGCTGCATCTGCGACATCTGCGGCTTCAACCCCACCGATGACGGTAAGAAACAGATTTACTGTATTACTGTACAGTATGTTACTCTTGTGTTGTGGAAACAATTAAGGTACTGTAATATAATACTGTGTGTCCATACAATACTTTCTCCTTTGGTATTTGTTTACTTTAAGCACAGAGAGAAAAATCAGCCAATTTTTCTATTTTTTTTTTTTTTTACACTTTTTTTGTGGGGCTTAGGTGTCATTATCTTATGTTATAAAAAATTTTATAAAAAAAAAAAAAGTAAAAATCGTACGATTATTTATTCATTTATTATTGTTATGGGCAATTTTAAAAGAGCTAATATTGGACAATTAATTTTGTTGATGCCGCCTTTGACATTGTCGGCTTCCTGCGGCAAACGCTGGTTAAAAATGGCCGTGTTGACAGCACGCGGGAAAATAAGCTGCTAGAGTCAAACATTCTCACGCATCGCCTTTCTCGCAGTTCTTACAAAAGAATGTCCTTGGTTTCTCCCTCGCTTGCACTTGTAATTGTGAAGGCCCACTCCTACTCTTTTTTTTTTTTTTTCCCGTGTTCATGGGGCGCGTGCTGCTAAAACGCTACATAATCGCGCTGATGATACGAGACACGGCAGGAGAGAAAAGTAAGAGTGGGAGGTGTGCGTGATCATCAGGTATATCCGTGATTCAGCGCCTCCACCAAATGACGGAGAGGAGACGGATGAGCAAGCCGTCCGTGCACCTTGAACAGCTGAGAAAAGTTGTCATCGAGAAAGTTGATAAGAGTCGGAGGACGGAAATGTCGAATGAGCAAAACACAATACAATTTAGCACATAAAGTCCTCATTTTATAACCAGAATAACCAGTTATAATTTTATTATGAGAAATAAAGTTAGGAGGCAGAAGCCTCAGTGAATCATGCAGCTCCTCCTGAAAAGTTCTTAATCAGCATGTTAACCCTTTTATTACATTTTTCATGGATGTCTTTGCCATTCATGCTGTTCTCCGATATGACATGACCGAGGTATTTAATTTCCTCCCACACATCAAGAGCACTGTTGGACAAATAAAAGGTTGTGAAACTTAATTTCCTGTCCCCGGCGCTTGCAAATATCATCATGTGGCTTTTCTGAGCATTATATTTAATGTCAAGATCAAACTTTCCGCATCTATTGCAACCCATCATAATATGGGCTAAGTAGGACTAGGTCATCTACATAAGAGGATTTACAATAGTATTAGCCATAACTCGATCTGTATTTGACCCAATGAAAAAATTTGATGTCATCCAAATAGCCACTAAATAAAATAAGATATGCCGTGAAAAGTATTTGCCCTCTTCCTGATTTATTTTTTTTTTTGCATATTTATCACTCGCAAAGGTTTCATTTCATCAAACCAATTTTTTTATTTTATTTGTATTTTTTTTCTGGAGAGCTCAGTATTGTTCATTCGGTAATTTTACCGATTTGACATGTCATCATCATTGCGCTCCTTTTTTATATATATATATATATATATATACTTTTTTTTTGTATGTGGGTGAATACGTGTATGTGCGTGCGTGCGAGTGTGTGTGTATTCATTAGTTCACCTAAAACCTATATATAAAAAAAAAAATATCCCATACCGTTTCCCTGAACCGAACACTTCCAGTCGTGAGGCCGTCAGGAAACCTGAGAAAGGATCAAAGAAAGGAAAGTGAAATCCAGCACCGACCAGACACCACCCACCAGGCCACCAACCAGAGTCATCAAACCAATTTTAATATCACAGTGAGACAAGGAGGATGTATAAAATGCAGTTTCAAAATGATTATTTTAGTTTCCAAATACAAACTTATGTGACTCTACGTGGAAAAAGTAATTGCCCCCTGAACCCAATAACGAGTTGTGCTACCATTTGGCAGCAATATCTGAAAAGATTTTTTTCAAAATATGAGAGCTAAAATGGACGCCACCCTCGCTATCTTTTCTCTTCAAGAGGCTGCCAAAGCAGGCCAGCAGTCGGCCATCAGTGGCCTGGTGGTGGACACCCCTCCGCACACGGCGCTCGGCAACGTGATGGGCCCAGCGGTGGCGGCGCTGTCCGCCGTGCCGCCTCCGTACCAGCCAGTCAGCGTGCGGCATCTGGACTCCCAATCCAGCACGGAGGAGTCCCAGGATTACTTGCTGCTGCTCAACTGTAAGAGCAAAAAGCCCGATGCTAACAGGTAAGCATTAAGCACCCAGTGCTGTTCTTCCCGCACTGCTTCTCGTCCTTCCACCTTTCTTCATTCCCTGCTGCGCCTCATGCAGCTCGGTGCCGCTTCGCTCGTCTTTGGAGGGAGACCGGGAGTATTTGCTCCTGGAGGAGTGCGAGAGCAGGACTCTTCCTCCACAGGCTAGTCTGTGAGTGGTCGGCCATTCAGCTTCGAAGTGCCTGCTTTGTGTGCGGCGTTTGACCCACTCAAAACTAAAACACATTTCCAAACTTCCGGAAGATGGTTGGCATGCGTTTTGGAGAATTTGGATATTTGCGCAAACCTTTACATGCATGGTTTGAAATTAACCAACAACATTTCAGTGTGGAAAATGGTCATTTCATCTTGGGATGGCCAGGAATTAAGATGTTTTTTTTTTGTTATGAATGGATGGATAGCTAGTTAGATGGATAGATAGCTAGATAGAGAGAGAGAGAGAGAGAGAGAGATGGATGGATGGATTGATAGATAGATAGATAGATAGCTAAATGATTAGATGGTCGATGAATGGCTGGACGGACGGATGGATAGACGGACGTATGGATAGCTAGATGGAGAGAGAGAGAGAAGAGAGAGATGGATGGATTGATAGATAGATAGATAGCTAAATGATTAGATGGTCGATGGTTGGATGGACGGACGGATGGATAGACGGACGTTTGGATGGATGGATAGATGGATAGCTAGATGAATAGATGGTCGATGGATGGATGGACAGACGGATGGACAGACGGACGGATGGATAGACGGATAGCTAGATGAATAGATGGTCGATGGATGGATGGACAGACGGATGGATGGATAGATAGGTGGGATGGGTAGATAAGATAGATAGATAAATGATTGATGGATGGATGGACGGACGGATGGATGGATAGATAGATAGACAGACTGATGGATGCATAGACAGATGGATGGATGGATGAAGGATAGATGATATATAGAGCCGATAGATGGAGCAGATCAATATAGTAGGCTGTTCTAATAGTAGCTTGTTGCGATAGTAGGCTGACGCTATTTTATTTTGCTTGTATTTGAAGAATGATTTTTCAAACAACCTTCCGTAATTTCACCCTAAGACAAGTTTGAGGACGCGCGGACATTAATGCTCAGCATTACTGACGCCCGGGTGTGAAGAAGCTCCACACACGTTGGCCTCAAATCAAAGGTCCATCTCCTGCGTTGCATTCACAGATCCCACGCCGAGTGTTCCAAGTCTACCTCCTCCGAGACGGACCTGAACGACAACCTCCCGTCGCACCGAACGCCCACGTCGTCCACGTCGTCGGCCAAGCACAGCTCTCAGAACGGCTTCTTCGCCGGGCACCCAGCCCCCGCCTCCGCTTCGTCTTTGTATGACTCCCCCCCGTCGCGGGGCGCCTCCCTCCTGAGTGACAACGGCCTTTACCACCTGCCACGCAGCTACTCTCAGGTAAGGTTGCCAATGGTGGGGAAAAAACGCCGGTAAATTTCCAACAAGTTTCCGCAAAAATTTTCATTGAAAGTTAAGAATTTTGGAAACACATGTTCCGTTTTTATAAGCTGTTAGTCATCACTTTATTTATTTATTTATTTATTTACTGTTCTGTTTTAAGCAATAATATTACTTACCTAAGTCTTGTGCAAAAGTTGCTTCAAGCTTATTGTTACACTACACTACATCATTTTTGGAATTCCACTAGCTTAATGCTAATGCTTGATGTGAAACGCCTTAGACCTGCTAATGAGTTAGCATCAATTTGGAAATGAAATTTCATGTAATTTTGCCTCCCTTCTCTTAGGACACCGTGCTACTCCCCAAATCGGCATCGTCCCCCACGGCCCAGCCGGACCTCAGCGGCGAGGGGTCGGAGCTGTACGTCTTCAACACGCCATCGCGGAAGGCCTCCATGGAGACGCAGATTCGCAACCTGTCCATCAGCTACGACATACCGCCCACGCCCGGGGCTAACTCTACCTACCAGGTTCCCCGCACTTTGTCATCTTCGGAGGGAGGCGGAGATGTGGTACCCCCTCCCAGGCCGCCCAAGCCTACCTCCGGACCCCCGCCGCCCCCGGCCGAGCGCTCCCCCACAGACACTTACTACGTGCCTCGCTCGGCCTCAGAGACCGACGGAAACTACTGTGTGCCAACAAGCGCTGGGCACAAAGCGTTACGCAGCAACACTATCGGAACTGTGGACTGTTCGCGCCTACGCAAAGGTTTGTGTTGCTCAGATATATATATATTTTTTTTCTGGGTTGCATTGATATAGAAGAGATAAAAATCGTAACTAAATTTAACAAGTCTTTTTGAATGAAATTTGTTGTCATAAAATTGCCTTTTTTATTTGGTGTCAATTGTGGGAGATATAAGGAAAATGTTGCCTTTAATATTGATTTTTTTGTCATGTAAAATTATTTATTCTCATAAAATGTTTTGTACACATTTTTCTGGTAATATTATGGCGCTATTTCCTACTACTGTTTTTATTCTCATAATCTTATATGGTCTTTAATTGTACCCCATTTTTTCTTGTAATACGTATTTTGGAGTAAATCTAAAACATTTTTCCACCTCTGAATTTCTTTTCTCGTAACATTGTGACTTTCATCTTATGCAATGATTACCAAAATGCTGCTTGAATCCTGTTCAAAAACATTCTTAAAATTGTGAGTTACAAATATTCTTAATTCTTCATTTTTTTTCTCAATGTTAATGCTTCCACCTGCAATATTATGTTATAAAATCACCACTTTTTTTTCATAATAAAAGTTAAAAAAATAATTACTTTTCCCTTTTAATATTATAACTATTTTTGTAAAAAAAATATATATTTTTTTTCTCATCTTACAACTTTGTTAAAATTTTTTTTAGAATATATCATATCCAAATATGACTTTATGTGGAAAATCCAACCTTTTTTTAAAAAATGTTTTTTCCCCTGATGCCATTGTAATATTGGCTTTTTTCTTAGAAAATTCTATTCTCACAAAATGGTGACTTAAGTCTCAAAATGATTACTTTCTTGTAAAAGTATGACTTTATTCTGTAAAATGTTTTTTATCCACATAATGCCTGTATTTTCATAATAGCCCCTCGTAATACCCTTTATTTTCCCTTTAGATTTTGGTTCCCAGGACTGCTACGACATTCCCAGATCATTCCCGTCTGACAAGAGCTGCTCGTTCGACTTCAACGAAAGTTTCAACAGCTACTTTGTGAGTTGTGGATTGACAGATTTACAGCTGCACTCTCATTTGTATGTTCGAAGCAGGTTAACAACAAAAACCCTCGTAAGATTAAGATGTTCTTGTAAAACGTTGCAACTTTTTTAACGTACTACTGCTACTTCATTTTTATTTAAGAATTCATTTTTTTCCTCCTACAATTCGGACTTAATTCTCATTCAATGGTGAGATTTTTAACTTACAATTTCTACTTTTTTTCTCATAGTTTTAAAGCTTTCTTTGTTATTGTAAAGAAACAACAACTGGATCCGTAAATTTTTGTTATTGCATGACAACTTCTTGTAAATTGCAGATTCCATCTCATAATGGTACATTTCTTGTAATAAGACATTATAAAACTTCGCATACATAATTCATCCTTTTTTTTGGTAGAACGACAATTTTTTTATATATTGTTTCTTCATCCTCATAAGATTAAACTTTGTTTGTGTTAAAAGTACAACTTAAAAAAAATAGCTATCCATCACTTAATTTTTTTTCAGTTGTGATTTTGTCTCTTGTAAAATTACAATTAATTTCCCCTGATTGCCTTTAATCGCAAACAAAAAAAAAAAGACCAGATTTTTTAAATTTTATTTTGGAATCGGAAGGACTGATCACATCTGAAATGTCAGAATAGTGGAAAAATTAAGATGGTTGGCACAAGCACACACACAAAAACTCTTTGATTTAACTAGAGTTGAAGCGATGAGCTTTAATATCCTTATCGCTGTCCTTTTCTAGAAAAATAAAGGCATGGTACCCGTGGGCAGCCAGTCCACCGAGGAGATGGACCAGAACTACGTCCCGATGAGCGCCAACTCCCCGTCCCACCACCACTCGGGCAGCCTGTCGGAGCCCTCTCACGAGACCAACTACGTTCCCATGACGCCCAGCACTATGGAGTTCTCCTCGCTGGGAAAACAAGTGCCGCCCCCCGCCCACATGGGCTTCCGTTCCAGCCCCAAGACGCCACCGCGGAGGCCCATGCCAAGCGACTGCCAGCCGCCACCTGTGGACCGGAACCTCAAACCGGATCGCAAAGGTGGGACCATGCATTACAGCCAGTCTTGCCGCTACAGGTGGTACTTCCAAGTTCCAATGCATCCCCATATTGAATTTGGTTGACTGCACAGGCAGTGTTTTATGTAAGATTTTAGCTAGCTTTATGTTTAATATGCTTTCAAACTACTATTATAAGTCAATATTAATAGTTTGGAAAAGCTAAAACACTTAAATCAAGAATAACATTTGAATTTCTAACTTACTCAAGTACAGTACAATTACAATTTATTTTTTTACGTGAATTTTTTATTTTTATTTTTACTATAAAATAACAATTTCTGGAGCATGAAATCACTAGTTTTATTCTCAGCAAAAAGAAACGTTTTTTTTCTTAATGCTTAAATTTTTGGTGCATTTTCACTTTTTTATTATTAATAAAAAATTTACGTCTGTAAAACATCTCGTAAAATTGTAACTTTTCTTTCTGGTAACATTCCTATTTTAATTGTTTGCTCTTAAAATCTCAGCTTTTTTTCTTATTTTACCACTTTGTGCTTGTCAAATTGCGACTTTTATCAAGTGTAAAATGACCCATTTTCTCTTATTGTAGTCTTTCTCGTAATATTTCTACTTAATTAAGAGTAAAAATATTTAAAAAAAATTCCTTGGAAAAGTTTTGCCCCGTAAAAGTAAAATGTTACTCAACTTAAAATTACATTTTAAATTTTCTTATTAATTAACCGTAAAATTCATATTTTTTCATATATTTTCTTATTAATTAACCGTAAAATTCATATTTTTTCTATTGTAAGGTTAAAATTTTGACAATTTTTGTCTTGTAAAGTAACTAGTTCTCCCTTTTTATGTCATAAAAAAATCACCATAAACCACAAATTTTCTCTTGTGATGTTAACAATTAATTTAATTATTAATTAATAATTAAAAAAAGGAAAATTATGAGTTTTTCATTCTATAATAACCCCCCCCCCCCCTTGTAAACTCAAGCCATGCTTAAATTTTTTAAAAAAGTGACCAAAGATTTGCCTGGATGTTTAACGTCACACTTGATGGGTGAGCAGGCACCATAATAACATTTCAAAACGAACAATAAAAAGTAACATTTGCATAATATGACCCATTAAATGTGCTTTCAGGAGCTTGAAGGTACCCACTGTCTACCTTTTGCGGGGTGCTTGCGGGGTTGGTGTGTGTGTGTCGACTTTACAGTACATGCCGCTGATGTACCATCTGTGTTAGTGGCTTTAGCCAAATTGTGTGTGTGTCAGTTCCTAATGCTGCGAGTACCAAATGCACTAACTTGCCCATCTTATTGCACCACTTGAATTTGTTTTGTTTTTTTACGCTTGTGCCATCCTCTTAAGACCTGACACAGCGAACTCCTTGTCAAAGGGTTCGTGAACCCGAGGCCCTGCAGGCTGTTTTGGAAGAAGGGGCTGGAGGTGGATTGGGGGCGAGAGGGGTTGTTTTTCCCCCGTGCCATGGGGTGGCAGAACTCGGAGTGGTCACCTTCTATCCCCTTTGTTTCCTGCGTGTGAATGGAGTTCTTTGATGAGGGATCTCATAGCGAGGGGGGATTGCCATGTGGGCCAAACGCTAAGTAACGGGAAGGGAGGAGGGGTCAGAGAGGACATCGAAAGCAAAGTCGAGTACATAAAAACACAACAGTGCGGCTCAGCCTCTGCATAGCGGGTGTCCTGGCTAACGATATGCTTTTGACCGTTTTTCAACATGTTAACTCATTTGATGCACAACTTGACTGTTTGTCAATTTGTTAAATGCAACAAATGTGTGCTGACAATTTTGTCTTGTATTACTATAATTTATTCTTTAATATTACACTAACTATTTAGTCGTCAATTACAACTTTTTCTTGAAACATTCTAACTTAACACTTTTTTTTAAATCTAATGTGACTTTGTTTTTGTAAAATAATTATACCCTAGTCAAATTATGACTCATTTTTCTTTTAATATTCCGAAAAAAATACAGCTTGTGTAACACATTTTTGTGACTTTGTTCTCGTCAAATTATTACTCTTGTAATAGTTTTTGGGCGACTTTTTCCTCATAATAACAAGACATTATTGTCATTAAATTGCACTTTCATTGAGTGTTCTTTCCTTTCATCCCATCAGAGAAATTAATGACAGCTTAGCCTGTCAACTATTTAGGCAATTTTCTTTTGATTGACCAAGTTAATTATCCAAAACACAGTAGCTCGTCAGCCTTGCATGAACGCCATGTGCGTGTCAGACGAGAACACGCCACTTTTTTTTTTTTTTTTTTTTTCTTGCCGCAACACGCCTCCGAGGACTTTCCGTGCTTCTGCACAGCTCGTCATGCATGCACAGCTGTGATGTCAGTCTTTGTGTGGGAAGCCGCGTGGTGCATGTTTTTCAGGGGTGGGTGGAGGGGTGCATGGCTCTTGTGTTGTCATGGCGATCGTAATCAGAGGTGTGTGTGTGTGTGTTGGGGGTAGTGCTTTGGGTGTCGAGCGGGCTTTGCATGGCAGGGAAGTTGGCAATGATGTGATTTGAAATGATTACGTCTTCTTTCGCCAATCAGGTCAGAGTCCTAAAGTAATAAGAGCAAAGGGTGTCTGTTTAGAGCGAACCGACTCCCAAACTGTAGGGGAGTTCCCGCGGGGACGACGCAAGGGTAGGTACTCGTCACTGGACCCAATAAGTCCTCTTGACTTTTGTTGTTGTTGTTGCATGTTTACGGTGGTGTTTTGGTTCTGTCATCTGTCACAAAATGAACGTGCGACACTTTTTGCCTCCTTGGGGTCTCAATACAGTTTTTTTCTTGTGTGAGTTGGGTACACTTACTCACTACTAACTGTTTTCATTATACACACAAACCCGACTCGATTTTTTTTCCCCTTCTTTTGTGGTTTCTATCAACCCTGACTCAACCATACTCTCTAAATATAATATCTACACTAATACAGTGCCCCCCTTTTTTTTCTCTGTTAGACAAAGATATGGCCCGACATAATAAAGTTCTTCCTCTCAATTCAACATAGTCGCTTGGTACCAAAATTCCACCAGATGGCGACAAAGTGATATTTTTTTAATACAAAAGTAGTCTCTATATCAAGGGGTGGCCGAGTTCGGTTCTCTCCACTGACACACCTGATTCATGATCAGGATCGTCATCAAGCTTCTGCAAAGCTTGCTGATGAGCTGATCATTAGATTCAGCTGCGCTGAAGGAGGGAGACATGGCCACCCCTGCCCTGTAGCTTAGGTTTTAAACTCTGCTTATAATTGACATGAGTTAAAAATTTACTTCTAGCATTGCTTAATATTATTTAAAAAAAAATATATATATATATATATATATATATAAATAAATAAATCATTCCCCCCCTAATCGCGTAAATAAATAACTATTGCGTAAGATATTGAACCCGACATGAAGTAATAGTGAGCCACGTAACTCTGCGGCTCAAAATACCACCATTAACCCACTAATATTTCCGTGTTTTGTATTATATCTACACATCACATGTTGCGTGAGTGACCCCGGTTGTCCATTGTTTCAGGAAGACCCGCTCCACTGGAGATCAAACCACTGCCCGAGTGGGAGGAGCCCTCCACGCCGGTCCGCTCGCCCGTTACTCGCTCCTTTGCTCGGGAGTAAGTGTGCAGCCATCTTTCTTTGTTGATGTCTCTTTTTTTGGGGGGGGGGGGTATAATAGTAACTAGAACCAAGGGTGTGTTCACACAATTTGGACAGTTGGCGACTCTTAAAAATGAAAACATTGTGTTTCCTCAAGAATATTACTATATCAATTAATTGTTTACAAAAATGTCTTCACAACATGCACCCCCACTAGCAAAATCTACTAGTTTTTATCCATCTCAGGGGCGGCCATTTTGCCACTTGCTTTTTTTGTGTGTGGATAAATTAAGAAATTCCAACGTAAAGCATTTGGTCACTTTTTTTTTTTTTTTTTTTGATGCAGTGAAAACACGCCCAGTGTGAACACACCCTTTTTATACAGCACTGTAGTTGACACTAAAGTAGCCACTAACCTTTTCATGCATTCATGTACCGTAGTTGACTTTGGTGACCACAACACGGCTCATCCCGGGGATCCCCCCACCCCACCCCCGACACTTATGTAACACCGAGGAGTGCCGAGCTCTATTTCTGTCTTGACTGTCGCAGGGGCTTTAGTGCGGTCTAATGTTTTCGTGTTCACCATAGCGGGTGTGTGTGTGTGTTTGTGTGTAAACATTGTGAATGCTGCTCAGTCTCTCTAGGTTCCCCATGCCCGCCCGGCCCCCGTCAGTGCATAGCACCGCCTCCAGCACTGACTCCGAGGACAGTGATGAGAATTATGTAGCCATGCTCTCTAATATGAAGAACCAGTCAGATGAACCAGTATGTAACACACAAATATCCACATACTTTTGATACATTATACTCTTGTTGAGGACCAGAACTTAAAATGGTCGTTGAAATATCAGGCTTGACACAATAGACACAATTCCCAATTATACAGCAAGGCCCTGCTCATCTCCCAAAGCCAAACAAAACAGCGTGGTGGACAAAATGACTGACCGCTCCAGACGGACTCCTCCTTTTTTTTCTCCTTGCTGTTGTTCTACTTTCTTTTTTTTTTTACTCTCTATTTCCCTCCCTCTGCTTTCCAGGTTTTCTTTAGTCCCCCGATCGAATGTCTTAACGTCTTAACGCATCAGCGAACTGTTAAGTAGATGTTCCATTCCTGTTTTTAACCCTTTTGTTCGCCTTTTCCAGCCACTCACCACCTTCTTTCCTGCGCCGTAATCCCTCCAAGTTCATTCCTTTGCCTTCATTTGTTTTACCTGCTCTTCTCCTCTTTCCTCCGGCCGCCCCTTCCTCCCGCTTTTTTTGAGTAGAGAGGAGTCCTTCTACTGCACGGTCCCCATCACCCCCGTAAAGAGGGAGGTGGAGGAACTTGACACCGTAGAGGAGGTGAGCAGGGTTGCCAGGTTGGAACATATCAGAGCCACCATTTGGGTGTTTTTTGTTGTTGTTGTTGTTTTTTTCAATGGGTTTTAGCTGCACTTATGTTGATTAGTCGGACTAGTCACCACCCTGTAGTTGTAATGACTCCACCTTACATGTAGTTTACACAATTAACACAACATCAACGTCCGTTTATGCCAAGTGTTGTCACAATTGCACAAGGGTCAACAAAAATCTAAATGACCACATCTATCTCTATTGATAATCACATTTCCTATTTCTAGTTGCAGTGGAACAACCAAAGTTGAACAAAGTTTCTGTGATTTTTTTTTTTTTTTTTATCATTCTTTATGTGAAATTGTCGCCATCATAAAAGCTTTATCAGCAAGAAAAATATATTTTTTTAGAGTTAACATTTTCTCTTTCTTAACCATCATACAAGTGCAAAAATAGGTGAAACAATTTTCATTTGTAATTTAATAGAATTCCCCCCCCTGGAGATTGTATTCGTTTCTTCTTCGGTCACACTTTTTCCACCATAAAACATTTCTTAACTGTGCAAACATGTTTTTAAAGTAACATCTGTGCAGAAATTTTTCCATAGCTTTAGGAAATTAGAGAAATTAAATTAATCCATTCCGGGGTCAGACTGTTGCCGTCATAAAATATTTATTTAACTAAAAAAATATTTGAATAATAAATGTAATGTCCACAGTAAATTCTGTAGAGTAAATTTTACTCTAAACTGAGTATTTGATCCCACTCTAAAAAGTCAAATTTACACTTGGAAGAGAGTAAAATAAATAAATAAATAAATAATCACTCAAGGGTTGAGGAACAAACCCACAACTTCAGGTTGGGAGACAGCCGATCTCCCCCCTGAGCCACACAACTCCTAATGTGTGTTAGTATATCGCTCGTGTCAACTGGAATCTTTGGCTCCAAGAGACCAAAAAAACACAGTTTTTGGTCTCCTCTTGGATATAAACAAACAGCAGGAGTGGCATTGCTCAGGTGGTAGTGTGGCAGTCCCCTAAGCTGAAGGTCGTGAGTTCGTTCCTCAACCCTTGAGTGACTTTTATGTATTTATTTAAATTCTTTATTTTACTCTCTTCCAAGTGTAAATATTACTGTAAAACTGAGTCTATTTAGTGCCACTCTAAATAGAGTCAAATTTACTCTACTGAATTTACTGTGTAATGACAAATTGTTTGGCTTTTGAGGTTCCACTGTACTATTCCAAATCAATTCAGCAGTAGCAGCAATAGTTTTTGTTCTCAAATATATCAGCCAAAACAATTTTGTTGATGTTATTGTGACAGCACAAGAGTGAAATTTCCGTCAATGGAGCTGACTTTTTCCACATCTGTCAATGAGACGATGTTTTTTCTTGTTTGTTTTTTTTTTTGTTTTTTTTTGTCACTGTAGAGCACAAAGCTGGGCCCACCCATGACGGTGGACGGCGGGAGTAGCCCTATGGTGAAGCCCAAGGGAGACAAGCAGGTGGAGTACTTGGATTTGGACCTGGATTCCGGCAAGTCCACGCCACCTCGGAAGGTAGGCTGAATTCTAACGGTGTGGTAACTGTGGTCAAAAACATGGCGGTATCAAGGCCATCACAGTATTGCAATTACAGCTCTAAAATGTATTTTGTTTGACAACTTTTTACATTTAACCCCGGAGAACCCACGGGGTCAAATTTGGCCCCTATAAATTCTGCTACTCAAATAACAAAGACCTTTTTTTTTTTTTTACAAATTTAACTTCAATAGTCCAGAGTGCCACTTCTGACCCCTGCACGGGGCCATCTAGTGGATGAATATTGCACTTACATGAGCCAGAGTGGTGGTGACAAGATGGCTGGCAACATGCTGTTTTGTTGAGCTGGAAATCAATCCAAACAAAACCATCTTCTCAGCAAACCATCAGATGGTAAAATTGTGTTGTTTTGTTAATCTATTTCATATCATGTTGCAGAATGCCTAGGAGTATGTTTTATATATTTTTTTTTTTTGATAAATCAGCAACTCTGAGCTAGTTCAAAAAACATGGGTTAAAATTGAAAAAACATATATTTTGGTGTTCAGTGAACTTATAGCAGTCATTTAATGTATAATTCATAATTTTCCAAAGAAGAAAAAGGTTCTTGGGTTCTCCAGGGTTAATGTATTGATTTAGACATTTCTGGAAAAAATTGGCTTCAAATCACTGATTGGTATGTGTGCCGTTTGTCCCCATTTTCTGTGCTTCCGTCCCACCATCCTATTTCAGATGAAGAGCAACGGCTCCGGCATGGCGGCATCGGACGAGCGCGTGGACTACGTGGTTGTGGACCAGCAACGGACGCAAGCCCTCAAGAGCACCCGCGAGGCCTGGAGCGACGGCCGTCAATCCACAGAGACGGACACGACAGCCAAAGGAGCCAAGTGACCCGCTTTGTTTTTTTCCGAACTTTTCGTCCTCCGTGGCGTTTCCGTAGCCACTCCGCCATCTTCTAGTTTTTGCACTGCCGGCGGGATTTTTGCGGAAGTCGGCGGAGCGAGCGGACCAACCACGATCATTTGTCAACTTCTACTCGCAGGGTTTTTCTATCAGCACTGTTTGAAAGACGCTAGTTGCGAACGGCGATTGGAACGTGATCGGAAAAATAAGACGGAACTCGTGAGTGTCAACAAGAGCTTCGGTTTGAGTTTCGCTTGTGGTTGGAGTCCATCGATGTGGCGGATGACTGTACAAAAAGTGTTATGTATATAGATCGGAAGAAGTGTCCTTTTTATGTGTATGGAATATTTAGCATGTTCGACTCGGAAGGTGCGCAGATTCTGCAGGATGGAATCCTGCCGGTTATGGTGACGACGCACCGTTGTTGTTGATGATGGTGATTATCGGACATATTTACTGTGAGCTTTTACAACAACGCCGACACTTTTTTTCTGTAAGTTATGCGAAAGGTATCAAAAAAAAAAAAAGTTCCGGGCGTCAAAATCAGGTACGCATACTAACGAACTGTAAAAGTCATCACTAATTTATTTTAGCGTCATATTCTCTGAACGTAGAATGTTTCCACGGTCCATATGCCTCATTTCCGACCCCTCTTAGGTTTTTTTTTCAGGCTGGTTACTATTGTCGGGAACAGGAACACAAAATGGCCTTACTAACCTGTGAAACATCCCAAACGTGTGCTGTCAAAGCTGTACATATTTTTTTTTTTGCCATTGATTAAATTTAGTGTGTATCTTTTTTTTTTTTTTAATGTGCTTAACTTACAAAAAAAATCCACTTTTATTAGACTTTTTGATCGCCCAAAGTTTCTTTTTGATAATGAGCTGGTAAGTAAGTGGATGACGCTCATCTTTTTTTTTTTTTTTTTTTAATCTTGAGAGAAAAATGTACAAATTTCCAGATGGACTAAATAAAATCCAAACTCAAGCTTCTGTGTGTGTGTGTGTTTTTTTTTTTGTTTCGTTTAATAAATGTACTTTTCACAGTGTGATGTTACAGACCACTGACAGCCAGCCGTCCTATAAGATGTCAACTTTTCAACCTAACTGTAGAGGAGGCCACAGTTTCCCAAAATGGTTTTAATCTTGACAAAAAGTAAGTTACAATTGATACTATACTAATAGTGAGCCATTTAATTTATTCTTGCCACTGTAAAGTCACGTCTGACCTTTTTTCTGTAGTTATTCTCTGCATGTCCTACCAGAAATGACCACTAGATGGAGCTGTAGTATGAAGAACTTCCCCAGTGGTGCCTGCTTCCATGTCGTTGCCGCTCTTGGAATGCTGCTTTCTCAAGGTTGTAATGTAAATCCTACTATTACCTGAATTTATATGATATAGATAAACTCCAATGGCTTTCTTAATAGTTCAAATTTACTACGTCTGCATTTTGCTGTGCCGTGTCTGCAGGCTTCACTGTAGAGTAGTAATAGCCAACGTGCTCATTATAATTTAATGCTAGACTGTACCCACTAATAATGCCGTCTAATGCCATCTGCGGCGATGCCTTGACATTTAATAAATGGCAGAAAGCTAGCAGAGCGGACAAAATATATAGTTGTCAGAAAGCCAAAGAGCAGTGAATATATATTTTTTTTAATTTGGAGAACTAAGAAAAAAAACATGCAGAAAAATGATACATGATTGCAAAGTGCCAAGGCCGAAAACCCGTGTCGCGCAGGTGGCGACAATGTCCATCAATTAGTGTAAATTGACGTTTTTGCCATGAACAACAACAAGCACATTTTCAATTATTGTGAGTGGATCGGGAATGTATCCACAAACTAGAATTCATTATACATGAAACCCAGGCATAGTCATTGTTGATGTTTATTGTTTTTTTTATTTTATTTATGTACTGTCTGGCTAATATTAAGGTCGTTATGTACCATTGGTTCCATAATTGCGTACATCCTTGATGCACGGTTTGATGATGTATGATGCCCTCCATTTTGAGTGCCTTACTGCCATCTTGTGGTATCTATATGCAATTACAAATATTTTTCAAGGGGGGGGGGTCAAATTTTAAGGTCGTTTATGTACCATTGGTTTATAATTGCGTACATCCTTGATGCATGGTTTGATGATTTATGATGCCCTCCATTTTGAGTGCCTTACTGCCATCTTGTGGTATCTATATGCAATTAGAAATCTTTTTTCAAGGTGGGGGGGTAAAAAAATTTTTGGCAGCAGTGCTTCTTCTCTGTGTGTACGTGTATACATATGGATGCACGTATTCGTGAGCCCGCAAAAATGTTAAACCTTGTATCACTATACACCGTTCTTCACAAAATAAAATAAAAAATAAATAATAAATAAATAAATAATAATAAAATAAATGCAGATGATCAAAAATGGGTGAAAAAAAAAAAACAGCCATATGCTAAGCTGTCATCCTCTCATCCAAATGTTTAGCAATTCCATTTGAGCAAAGCACGGCGGGGGAACCGCGGGACATCACAGTCCAATCTGCTGCACGTCAGCGTTAGCCAACGTGACGGAGACATCTGCGTTAATCATTTGCTTTTTCGAGGATTGCTTGCAAAAAAAATAGGACAAGGACACGATGAAGCAGGAGAGAATGCAAGATGAGAAAAACGTCAATCATCGCCGACACCAAATTAAGAAAAACTGTTGACTTTTCGGGCATTTGTTTTACATGATTTTTTTGGGGGGAGGAGCCAAATGAAACGGGTCTCAGTGTGACTGTGCAGGCTTTTTAAAACGACAGACCAAACTATGGTCGATCAACAGTCACGTAGCTTCATGCTTACATGCAATGCGAAACGCCATCGAAAATTAGCATAAATGTCATGGTATTTATTTATAAATCCTTCCGGCGACTGCTAATTTAACATCACATTTAAAGATCATACAACAATGTACACAGGCGTAAATATTCTTCAAGAAAAGTTGGGAATTTTGTGATGCGTAAAAGAAAAAAAAGAAGATGACTAATGGGCACTACTAAAGTGCTAAATTGTGAGTTGGCAGCAAAGTTTGATGATTTTCTAGCTGAAATAGTCCAAGTCAACAAACTCCTTATGTCAGGCCCGCTTGATGAAGAGCATTAACACCATTGAGCAGTCAGCAACATTTGGCTCGTGTTAATAATGCATTTGCGTGTCGTATTAATGGAGACCACAGTGGCGGCGTGGAGAACAAAAGGTCCCCTCCAGAGGCCCATTTGCCCTGCAAGGCCTAATTGGGCTGCGTAGCGCCATGGCCAATTGATGCGTCCTCTGCCGAGGACGCTTGGAACCAGACCAGAACTAATACTAATTAATGCCCAGCTAACGACCCGTCATAAAGAATGGCTCTTGTTTCTCTTTTTATGAGTTGCTTGGTGGAGAGCCAGCTATTTTCATCATCCAATCATCTTTCGCGCCGGGTTACAATTCAGGTCATCGGTAGTGTTATGGGTCACGCAGTAGCTGGTTTGTAGATTTGTGTGTGTGTGTGTGTGGGGGGGGGGGGGCTTTATTGAGGAAATAAGGATCTTTTATCCCATTTTTCCTGGAATTTTTTTAAATTAAAAAAAATAATAATAATTTTAGAATTGCGATCGGAATCTTAAAAGATTACTCAATCCCACCCCAAAATAAATAAATAAATACATTATTAATTTATTAATTAATTATGTGTCCCCCCCAAAAAAATAAATAAATAAATACATTATTGATTTATTAATTAATTATGTCCCCCCCCCAAAATAAATAAATACATTATTAACTCTTTGACTGCCAAAAACGTTAAATAACGTTTAGTAAAATCCTATGGAGGAGTGCCAAAGACGTTAAAAGACGTTTGTTTCAAAACAGAGGTGAAACTAACCATTTTCTATTGTTGATTACTGAAAAACGGAATAAGGTAGAAACAAACTTTTTTTTTTCTGATGAAAGATGAGAGTCCAATCTTTCATTTGGTAGTATGTGTGTTTCCATAGTCCAAACACATAATTTTCTGTGGACCTTGAAAGATCAGTCAAAAATGCTTAAATCGGCTGGCACCCACGGCATCCCTTTTCTGAAAACGTCTGGCAGTCAAAGAGTTAATTAATTAATTAATTAATTATGTCCCGTCCCCACCCCAGTATTTATTGTTTTTCCATACAAAAATGCACATTGGAAGCTTATCAGTGGATTTTGAATTTTTTTTTTCCCCCCTTGCATTGGCTTTCAATGGCCGTCAATCATATATGGATTTTTGCTTTTCGTCTCTCCCCCATGAATAGCAGGTGTCTACTGTACTCATTTTTGTCATTGTTGTAAAGTGAAGGGTGTTTAAAAAAAATAAAAAATAGAAAATATGGTTTTAAGAGACAGTATAGAAAATTTGTACTGTGGATATTTGCATGTGAATGTGCATTTTCCTCCCATTTTCGACGTTTGCCGTGAGTCACATTAGCTTAGCGTCTGCTCTCCCGGGAAGAGCCACTTCCAGGTTTCAACTTCACTTGGCATCATGAGCCACGTCCCGTCCCTTGACGACGCTAAGCAGTTGGCACGAGCTAGCTCACTTGACTTTTTTTTTTTTTTTTTTTTTTTTAAATCCCGCCAATTTTTCCGCCTGCCCGTGATTTGAACCCGGCTTACCTGCCTGTTTGAGCGGCTTCGTTACCGGACTGGCTTGGAAGCCGCCCGTCGCGCTCGCCTCATTGGTCATCATCGCTAAAGTGGAGAACAATACGCTGCCCACTTCAAAAAAAAAAAAAAATCATTGTAAAATTAAGCCTCTATGAACTACAGCAGGAATAATTGCACTTATGTCATTTTGCAGGAGAGAGTTTTAACATTTTATGGCTGCAATAGAATCTGGGGGAATCTGAAGAATTTGCGTTTCAGACCCAAATATGAATATCAGACAAAAGTTCCGTACTTTTATTTCAACGCAGGACAGCACCTTTTTGTTTAAAGCCACACACTTTTAAAGTGAGCAAAAGTATTGGAACGGACGTTTTTAAAATAGCATTTATGGCATAACCCTTAATTGTAAAAACTGCATCAAGCCTGCCAACCATTCGCTTGGTTCTTCATTTGAAATGCTTTTCCAGGCCTTTATTGCAGCCTCTTTCAGTTCATGTTTCTGGGCTTTCTCCCTCCAATCTCCTCTTCAGGAGACAAAATGCATGCTCTATTAGGTTCAGATTTGGTGATGGCCAATTTAACACCTTCCACTTTATCCCTCTGATGAAGTCCTTTGTTGTGTTGACAGTGCGTTTTGGCCCCGGGTCATTGTCTTGTTGCATGATGAAGCTTCTCCCGATTAGTTTGGATGCATTTTTTTGTAAATAGCCAGAAAAAAAACGTTTTGAAGACTTCAGAATTAACTCTTTGACTGCCAGACGTTTTCAGAAAAGGGATGCCGCGGGTGCCAGCCGATTGAAGCATTTTTGACTGATCTTTCAAGGTCCACAGAAAATTATGTGTTTGGACTATGGAAACACACATACTACCAAATGAAAGATTGGACTCTCATCTTTCATCAGAAAGAAAAAGTTTGTTTCTGCCTTATTACGTTTTTCAGTAATCAACAATAGAAAATGGTTAGTTTCACCTCTGTTTTGAAACAAACGTCTTTTAACGTCTTTGGCACTCCTCCATAGGATTTTACTAAACGTTATTTAACGTTTTTGGCAGTCAAAGAGCTAAAACTCTGCTACCATCAAAAAAAACCAAAAAAACCTGTCCAAACATTGAATGTATTATTTTACTATTCATGCTCTCAAACCCACACCCTCTAGTATGTGACAATATGACCAAGTATTTTTTATTTTTTTTTCAAAAAAGTTTTATATATTCCAGAAAAAAATCCTAATGTTACGAGACCAAAAGCCGGACTTCAAAGCCAGTCTCGCTTCTTTGTCAAATATGCAGCAGGCCGGCAAACTGCTCATCAGCCAAATGTGATATTTACTTTAAAATGACATCTTTGGCAATAACCTGGCCAAAGTGTTATGTTAAAGCTCTTTAATGAGCTTCCCGTGGCTTTCCCTCGGCTGCAACGTTGGCATTTAGAACCGTAACGCTTTAATGAAGACAAATTTGCCTGCCCTGCTCCAAAATGAAAAAAAAAAAAAAGGGGGGGGGGGGGTTACCTGTGGGATGTCCGCGGGATTCATTTAGTGCCTATTGATAAAAAAAAAAAAAAATCTTTCCAGAGAGCGAGCATACTCGATTTTTCTGGTCTTGCAAAGATAATAAACGCTGATGCGCGACTTCTATTTAAGTTGTGTAATTTGGCACGCGTGTGCTGCAACTTCTCTGCCTCATAACATTTCATATGTTAACTTCTTACCAACAATTCAATGCTTCTATTTTTAGAAATAGTGTGGCGGGATCATGTGGTCTCGGCATACACATTGGCACGAATGAAAAGTAGCCACACTGCTCTTGAAACTAAACTAGCTGAAAAAAACTAAAGTCAAAACTAAATTGAAAAACTTACTATATTATGAAAAATCAAAAAAAAAAACAAAAAAAACTTTTTTTTCAAATTCAGTAATTCTATTAATTCAGTAATTTTCTGAAGCTGTAAACAAATCACATGCTTAATGTAGTTTAATGAATAAATAATTAATTAAAGTTAATATATTCACTTTGGACTAAATTCAAGTATGTGTTACCGATTGAAGTGATTTTTTTTTTTTTTATTAAGTTGGTACACAACAATTTAATTTGTAATATTTAATTGGTTCAACAATTCTCTTTTTAGTGTAATGATTCTTAGTATGGGTGTTAGAAAAAATCGATTTGGCAATATATCGCGATATTACAGCGCGTAATTCTCGAATCCATTCAATATGCGGCCGAATCGATTTTTAAACAATTTTTTTATGGGAATATTCAACAAAACGTCTTACTTATAAGGGTTAGGATTCACACATTAACCATGGAAGAATGTTATATTAATGGAACATTAATCCTTCATATTTGATTTCAGTGCTGTTCAAACATGAAACCGACTGCAACCTGTTTGTTAAATGCAGTGGCTCAGTTATAAGCCTGAATTTTCAGATAAATAAATACATTTTCATAGAAATCTTACAGTGTACATTTTTTTCTAAATTTGAGTAAAAAAAAAAAAAATCGCAATAATCAATTTGTAGATTCGTATCGGGATTAATCGGTATTGAATCGAATCGTGACCTACAGGGATGTGATTTTTCCGCTAATTCGCGGAATTCCGCTTTTTTTATCTCCCCCCCCCCCCAAAAAAAAAAATATTTTTTTATTTTTTTTTTAGTAGTAGTAGTTCATTGTGTATGCACGTGACTCCGACAGATACCATCTTCTGCTATAACAAAGACATTTGTGGTATGCTCTAATATGAGTTACTTTTCATTTGGTCATGATACAATTATTTGTTCATGAAATTTGAACTCTTCAACATTATTTATGTGTTAACTTAAGTAATCACATTAGTTAGATATGATGATATTCTCAGTGATAGTTTTTAAAAGCAAAGGCAGTCCAATGCTTTTGAATGTGACTGATTTTGAGTTGACTAAAACTGCCATTTTATATGGGATAGTTCAATATACATTGACAATTTATGCTGTTGTTTTGTCTATTTCTTTGTCATGTGATCTGGACCTAGCTGGGTGCCAGCGGCCCCCAGACCCCCGGCTAAATTTTCAGATAATTTCACTTTGGTCAAATCACATCCCTGGACCTATGAATCGTGATACGAATTCGAATCGCCAGGTTCGAGGCAATTCACACCCCTAATTCTTAGGGAATCACTTCAGGGCCAGATTTTGCTCGCAGGCCTTGAATTTGCCACCAGTCGTTACAGCAAAGTTTGTGTAAGCCCCGCCTCTGGTCGTAAATGTATATCTTAAAGACTACGTTGAAGTTGATGTCGCTAAAGTGAAAGTCGTACATGCGGAGGAGTCCATTGGAGCCGAGCAAACGGCGAGCGCTTGTCCATTAGCGTCAGATTTAAGGCCGCCGCTGTGCAAGCGTAGCCGCGTCCAAACGGCCATCAAAGAGAGAAAGTGCTCGTTGGCGCTGAGATAAAACCTGCCCGCCGTGAGATGGATGTGCCGCGCCGTCGCCTCCGCCCCGCCTTTCCGTTTCTTCGCAGGGAAGGACGGGGAGGGGGTGGCTGAAGGTTTCGCAATCGTCTGACGCTTCATCCCATGTTGTATCGAAAGCAACTGTTGTTGTCAGACACTTTTTTTTTTTTTTTTATATACGGCATGTCACGCCTGACGCTGGCGATGATGTCATCTAATGATCTGATTTCATGATCGCAAACGCAATTGTGGCAAAATGTCACCTTTGCTGGGTTCTGTGTAAAAGGCAGCGAAGGGTAAATGACGAAGCTTCGGATCTCTGTGTAAAAGGCTCTCGTTTACTCGCTAATATTGCTACCAACGTTCAATGCAGAAATGAGTGGTGTGCCCAAAAAAATCGATTCTCATTTAGTACGATTCAGAATCGATTTCAAATGTCCCAAAATCGATTTTATTGTAATTATTTTATACTGTCTTGCCTTTGTCTGTGTGCCTTTATTTGGAGCGCTGTTCATGTTGTACTCAGTTTGGCCACTGAGGGGCAGTGTGGTTCCACGCGGTCTAATACACTGTTAAGTTGTAGCCACATTAGAGAGTAGAAGGAAAAAGTCACGATCAAGTTATTCCAATAAAAGTTTGTTTTGTTTTTCAGCGTGAAGACGTTCTTTTGAGTGATAAAAGTGCCGCGAGTAGAGCACTAATTAGCATTAGCTAGTCAGACTGGAGTAGATCGTTACGATTCCTTGAATTGAAGCAAAAATCATTGTCAATCAAATCATTTTGAATCAAAAATCATTCTTAAACGAAAATCGATTCTGAATCGAAAGCCAACCTTTGTTATTTATAGAAAATGCTTAGTGGCGTTAGGCGTTTTCTCTCTCTCAAAAATTTGGGGCATTTAAAAAAGTTTAAAAAATATATTTTTCCAATGCATTTATAATGAGCGTTAATTATAATCCGTGAAATGTAATCCTGAAAGCCCGCATATAATTCACACCCCTTATAAATGTATTGGGGGAGAAAAAAATAATTCTCCACTATATTACGTCATAAACAAATACTCCATATACTGTATATAAAAAAATGCACTAAAACAAATAATAATAATTTCAAAAAGACTAAAATGAAGTATAAAAAAAAAAAGAAAACTAACAAACCTGCTCTAAAACTAACTTAATTATTATTATTTTTTGAGTCAAAAAGAGCTAATGACATGATTGTAGGATTCCCTTCACTGTGCCAGCAGTGCCCCCTGTGGCGGCAAAAGCTACTGCAGGGCAATTTCTGTGACATCACAACGATTAACTTTCCTCATTTGTCCCGACAATTTTTTCCAAAGTGTTCTTCGAGAGTCAAAATGCAAATACGGCATAATAACCAGGACACTAACGACGTCCCCCGAGCCGACAGTGGTTTCCGCCGCCCCCCCCGCCCCCACCGGAGACCACTCGCTGCCTATTCCCACCCTCATGAATACGCATGTTCTCATGTTTTATGAGGCAAAACCACAAGCGTGCTCTATCATAACACATCCAGGTGTTGTGTTAAAAATAGCGCAGACACCAGGGAGTCCTCCTCACTTTCTTGCTGTTTTGTTGGCGCAGGACACATCGCAGCACGCTCGATAACAATATTGTTGACATTCCACAATAGTTTGTTGTTGTGGAACTTGTGACATCCGTTTTTATAAAACAGTTCATTGAGAGAATGAAATTGCAATTAAATCAACTTTAGACCTTTTTTCTAACTAAAAATGATTATGAATGTCCAAAATACAACTGGGAAAGTGACTTCTCATAAAATTACAATTTAACCTACTACAAAAGTATGTATTATACTCTTTTTATAAAGAAAAAAAAACCTTATATATGTTGTGAAGGAACTTAAACATGAATACTGCAAAACTTTTTATGATTATTTTTTCCCCTTAAAAATCACAACCTGACCAAAAAAAAATAAAAAATAAAAAATTTAACCCCCCCCAAATTCCGACTTGATACTTAAATTCTGACTTATTTTCTTGGGGGGGGTAAAAAAAATACAACATATTCACATTCTCTCTCTCTCTTTTTTAATATAACACAACTTTTCTTGAAAAATCCCAAATTTATGAAAAATCAACTTTTTTGTTGCCCTTTGTTTCAAAATAAATAAATAAAATACATCCTTGCAATCCCAATATGATTGGCTAACAAAAAATATCTGGTATTTCTCATATGACAACTTTAGGACATTCTCGTTTAAATGTCAACTTTTTGTAAAGTTAGGACTTTATCGCTTAAGAAAATGACTTTTTTGTTAGAAGATTAAATAGTTTTCTTTAAACAAATCACAAACTTATTGGCCAACATTTTGATTAGGATTTTTCTTGGGAAAAATACATTTTTGTTTTTGTAAAATTACAATTAAAGTTTATTCCTGTAAAACTGAGGAGGGGGGGGGGGGGTTGATTGTCTCAGAAAAATTATGAGTAAATATACAAAATTTTCTGCAGATTTTTTTCTTTGTTTTTAAAGATTGTGAATGTTTTCTGAAAGTATACAGTACATCACCTTTTAAATGTTCTGCATTGGAGCTCAGCAATTCTTACAGTAAAACGCAACAATCATCATCTTGGAGTGTTCAAAATTCTGTTCACATAAAAAGTTGTGTGAAGTCAAATAATAATATATAAGATAAAAGCATTTGAAGTGCAGTCCTATCACTGATTGGATCTACAGCGCATTTCATTGCCTTGTTTGTCTTTGAAAAATGGGAAGTTGCGGAACTTTGTCACATTTATTTCCCATTCCACCCCCCCAAAAAAAAAAAAAAAAACGAAAAATCATCTCCTCCCTTTTGTCTGTGCTTGTGAGCACATTTGTCATCGGGACGCTCTTTTTCTATCTGATAGAAATAGATTGTGTTCTCCGCTATCTTATTTGTCAGTTTCTTTCTGGAAGTGTCCATGCTGAGCGACCGCTCAACTTTTCACAACATGAAGTAGAACGGCTCTCAGCACCGCGCTGAGAGCGATGATGTCGTACTTGATATCATGTAAGAAGCCACTCCAAGATTTATATTCATTTTTCTTTTGTGCACTCTAAGCAGACAAATGAAAGGAAACATTGTTAGCTTAGCCTTAGGCAACAAATTCACCAAACGAAGAGAGTCCACTTGTTTCAGTTTAACCCTACAATCGAATCAAGTACAATATTTAGCTAGTGATTGGTAGTAAGTTAGCTCTTATGCTAACGATATGCAAATCATCATTTTCACTATACAGTGGTACCTTGGCTCACAAACTTAATTGGTTCCCACAGAGAGTATGTGAGCCGAAAAGTTCGTCTTCCAAACAAGTATTTCCCATAGGAAACCATTGAAATGAGAATAATCCGTTCCCAGGTCCCCATAAAACACAGTTTTCTACTAAAAAAGCCTTAAAACTACACAAAATATACCTCATTTTAAGTATAATAAATGTGCTATTGTATTGTAATTAAAGAAATACAATGTACTGTATAATAAAGTGTTTTTATTTGCACAACTTGCAACTTGCCTTTGTGACAGTACAGTAGTTGAAGGCTTGATGGAATGGAGTCACTCAAACAAAGGGGGCGACGAACTGGGACGCCGTGAGCGTGCGTCAGCTTCTCGTGATTTCTCGTGTCGCGAGATTTGGTTCGTCCGCCGAAAACTAGTTCGTCAGCCGAGACAAAATGCTCGCGAATTTAATGTTCGTGAGGCGAAAAGTTCGTGAGCTGAAGCGTTCGTGAGCCGAGGTACCACTGTATCTATTTATATTTATTAGGGGTGTGTCAAACAATCAATTCTCATAACAATCGTGATTCTCATTTAGTACGATTCAGAATTGATTTGAAATGTCCCAAAATCGATTTAATTAAAAATAAATAAATAAATAAATTGTTTGTGTGTGCCTTTATTGGAAGCACTGTTTGTGTTGTACATGATTTGGCCACTTAGGGGCAGTGTGGTTTTGATACACTGTTAAGTTGTAGCCACATTAGAGAATATAGAAGGAAAAAGTCACGATCAAGTTATTTTAATAAAATAAATAATAATAATAATTATTATTTTATTTTATTTTTTTGCAGCGTGGGAAGAGCTTATGCCAGCGAGTAATGTTAAGATGCGTCTCTGTATACATTCTCGACGCGTTTTGTATGAATAGCCGTTCTTTTGAGTGATAAAAGTGGCACGAGTAGCGCGCTAATTAGCATTAGCGAGTCAGACTGGAGTACATCATGACGATTATTCGCAGTAGGTTATTCGAAGCGGAAATCATTGTCAGTCAAATCATTTTGAATCAAAAATCGATTTTGAATCGAATCGCAGACCAAAAGAAAAAAAAAATCTGAATCGAATTGTGAGACAGTCAAAGATTCCCATCCCTAATATTTATGTATATAAATGAACAAGATATGCAATATATTAGCTGTATCAAACATACGGCCCGCGGGCCAGATCAGGCCCGCAAAGGGGTTTAATCCGGTCCGCGAGATGATTTTGTAAAATAGTAGCCGGACCAATTAATCAGCTGGCCACAATCAAAACATGTCAATTTGTGATTTCACAAGCAATCCTCAGATGAGCAATGCAACTTGTACATGGAATTGCCTTGGATGTCATTATGTTACACACCACCGAAAGTTATGGTTTCTTTAAAAAAAAAATAATAATAATTTTTTAATCATAGACAGACATAAACGTGTTAAATACGACAAAAATTTAATTACTGGTAACATAAACACATCCTCCATGTGGCCCTTGAGCTAATATGAGTTTGACACCTTTGGCATATATGGTGATATTTTTGTATTATAAAAAACATAGAAACAGTAGTTAATGTTCTTTTAAGGGTGAGTGACTACTTTTACTTTATTTCAGTGATTAGCTTCCATTTCTGCTTGTAACATGGCTTAAAATCTTAGTCGCCTATTTCCTCTTTTTAAACAAACCATTACGTCGTGTGTGTGTTTTTTAGCGCTCAAAATAATGGTAGTTTTTCTTTTCTTTTTTTTTTCCTGCCCCGAGGCGGAGAGCAGCATCTCTGCCGACACTCAGCCATACATAAACATACTGTATATATTCCCTCTGTCATTGAAATTCATGAGGAGAGGAGGGAAGGGGGAAAAAAAAACTAAAAAAACAAACACGGCCAATATTTCAAAAGCGGGTTCACAAGCGGCGGGCTATTTGTAAAAGCTGTTCAGATGAATACACATGAAACAAATGTTAACTCTGCTGACAGGCTATTAATAAAAAGGACGGCGTGGTTGATTTAGAGCCCGGGCCGGGGAATAAGGCCGAGGAGATGGAGCGGGTTAAGGGAGGTGATGCTTTATCTTGGGCTAACTCCAGGAAAACAACATTGTGTACCTACTGTCAGACATTTGAGGCGTTGGGCATTTCGGTCTGTATATTCCGGCTTTTATGATATTCGGCTACGCTACTTTGCTTCCTAGCCATGTTCCTATAATAGTCGCAATTGCTGTTTTATTAGCAACAGCGGTAATTAAGAAGAACACAAATTCGCATGCTGTGAATGGAAGGAGAGCCTGCGGTGACGCCGGCAATTGGCAGACTGCAACATGCCGAGACACCTCAGACGCTCCCAGCTGTTGCTTTGCCTAACAACACCACAGACGCTTTCCTAACATCGCTTTTTTTTTTTTTTGCATTGCAGCCTCATATCCTTAAATATTGCCATGGCCCCCAAAAACGTATTTATACGTTTTTTGTTTTTTTTTTTTTAATGCTAGAGCCTACAGAAGGCTTTGATGCAGCCTCTGACCTGAAGCGGTGGCTTAAAGCAACGGTAGTTGTTACAAAAAAATGGACAGCAGGTGGCAGCAGAGTATAAGAGATCAACCAGGCCCATGTTACAAAAAAAAAAGCTATTTTCCCCACAGTTCTAAACAGATTTGTGAATAATATTTTTTTTCCTGACCCAATATTCTGTATGCTGTAGCATAAAAAACATGGTAATAAAGCATGGTAATATTTAAAATAGAACGTATTTATTAGGGGTGTGCCCAAAACATTGATTCTCATAAGAATCGCGATTCTCATTTAGTACGATTCAGAATCGATTTTAAATGTCCCAAAATCGATTTTATTTAAATTATTTTATACTGTCTTGCCTTTGTCTGTGTGTGCCTTTATTTGGAACGCTGTTCATGTTGTACCTGGTTTGGCCACTGAGGGGCAGTGTGGTTCCACGTTGTAGCCACATTAGAGAGCAGAAGAAAAAAGTCACGATCAAGTTATTCCAATAAAAGTTTTTTTTTTTTTCAGTGTGGAGACGTTCTTTTTGAGTGATAAAAGTGCCCCGACTAGCGCACTAATTAGCATTAGCAAGTCAGACTGGAGTAGATCATTACAATTCCTTGCACATCTATAGATTGAAGCAAAAATCGTTGACAATCAAATCATTTTGAGTCAAAAATCGTACTTAATCGAAATTGTTTCTGAATCGAATCGCAGACCCAAAAATCGGTATTTATACATTTTTTTGGAGCAAATTAGTTCAATGTTTAAAAATTATTAATACCTTAAAAAGTAAGTGCTATAAATGTGTTATTTATGTACATACCTAGGGAGTATTTAAATACCAATAAGTGGATTTCAATTATTGTGGGAGTGATCTTGATCAAACCCCGCGATAGAGAGGCTTTTATACATTTAATTTGACATCTATTTATTGTACTCGCAATATTTTCATTTTTTGTCTTCAAGGAAGGTAGAATGGTGACGAACATGTGGTAGTTGAGTGCCCTTTTTTGACCAGCTGTCGCCAATCAACACTCATGCTGCTCGCTTTCTATCTTTCTTGCCTTTTTTTTTTTTTTTCCCTCCCCAAAGCTGCCATCACGCTTAGCCTGTCTTTAGTCCTTACCCATCCAGTCCTTGTGCTCGTCTTCCCGTTGAGGATTCATTATAGCGACCGCTGCAGGCCTACTCGGCTCTCATCGCGGCCACACCAGATCCTTCAGCAGGCTTTTTGTTGTTGTTTTGTAGTCCCGCCACTGAGCTTCTTCCTCCCACAGCAGCCTCAGGCTGATCTCGGATGTTCCGCTGTGCTTTCCAAAGGGGAATGCGAGGCGAGACCGTCTGCCGCAGTTGCCTCTCCGCATCGCCCGTCGAGCTTTTTTAACCTCCCTTTCAACCCCTCAGGTGGTCCTAACATGTCCAAGTTGGGCGGACATTTCTCTTTATACTGCAGAACCTCGTAGATTTAGCTTCTTTTTTTTTTTTCTTGTTGATTCTTGAAGATTCAACCAAAAAAAAAAAAAGCTCCAAAGATATGCTAGATTTTTAAGTCTTTTCTTTTTCTTTTCTTGTATTAGTTCCCAATCCAATTTGAATGTTTGAAATGCATTCGGGGGGAAAAAAACAAACCCTAAAAATTCTCACAAAATTCCAATAAACGTTCTAGACACAGAAAAAAAAAACGTAAAAAAAATAAATAAACACAAATATTGGGACTATTTTTTTTCTTCATCTAACTATGTGATGAGAAAGCTTGGATTATTAACGGTGGCAGCACAAAATGTCCCGAGAGTGAACGAGATACCTGCCGATCTGATTCTGTGTAATGTCTACCTTTTTTAGACTATGAAAAAAAAAAAAAAAAAAAAAAACAGAAGTCATTTATAGTGCCTAAAAATCTCCACATTTCAGCCTACAAGAACTCGCAGGTTTTCTCACCAATTCCTCAGTACTTATCCGGAAGCCTACTTTATCTTGAGTCATATTATTTCCAAAGTAACAGTACTTTAAAAAAAATAAAATAAAAAAAATTAGTTTCTCTACCCAACTTTGTTGATATTGTACTTTCTGGTTGTTCGTGTTGGTTTACTCAGAATGTCTTTTGTCCTGATTCTCTGTGCAAGGTTGCACTTTTTCAAGGTTTGCGAATTGCTACTTTAAAATAAACACTTCACTGTCAAGCAGTAATGAGCAGCAAATGAAAAATAAGGCCATGAAGCGTTCTGCCAATTCCTGTTTTCAAGGCTTTTCCATACTCAAAAACTCGCCACATTTTTTACGCAGCAATATAAAAATGTATGTTTGATGGGCGGCTTTAGCTTGGTGGGGAGGCAGCATTATCAACATGGCCACACAACGGATTATTAATCTCGTATCTCACGGAACCGCTGTATTTCCACTAGAGGTGCAACGATTAATCGGCAGCTAATTGAACATCAAATTCGTAAACAGTAACTATTATCCGATTTCTGTAGTCCTCCCTGAAAGCAGAGACTGATCATCATGTTTGTGTTTTGTCATCCTATTTTTTAATCAAAGGATGGACATTAAAATGTTTTTTTCCCCCATCTGATTCAGCAAATAATTGACATATTAATCGGTGATTATAATAATCATTAGTTACAGCCCTGAATTCCACACAAAACCTTTTTGAGCAAAATCTCTCCAGCTGCTATTGAACAAAAGGACACTGCCGCTATTTTGTTTTCATAATCCAAGGGCAGCCCGACTGTGTTTTCAGCAATCTTGCCTCCACTTCAACAGAAAGTAATCAAAGGAAATGTGTTTTTAATAATACCTCAAAATGTTTTGAGTGGAAACGTTGAAAAGGGTGAAGGAGTCTAAAAGTTGGATTAAATGGTTCCAACCGAAACCCACTCCAAACGTCATTATTAAAGTGTCAATTCCAAAAATCACCCCCCACACACCTACTTTTGCAAAGTGGCTGGCTTTTTAAAGTAGGGTGAAGTGCTCAGATTTTCTGAATGATACAGTTGTAAAAAAAAAAAATATATATATATTTAGAAAAAGTCTTAAGAATCTAATTTTGTCTGCTGCCGGCAAAAAGTCTAAAAGGTATCAGTTCTGTTCTGTACTGGGCCGTAATTGAATTGGCCTGTCTTTGTTGACGGTGTACATTTAGAGACGACTTGCAAAATCCAGGTCCAGAAAGCAAAAACTCTGCCACGGTAAGGCTTTAGCCCCCGATGCTAGCTAGCTAGCTCCCATTGTGCTTGTTTACCTTTTAGGGAGCTAGCTAGCTCCCATTGTGCTTGTTTACCTTTTTAGGGAGCTAGCTTGCTAGCATCAGGGGCTAAAGCCAAACTGTGACAGGGTTTTTGCTTTTTGGACCTCGATTTGCCACCTCTGAATAAAAGTCCTCACAACATGGACTTTGGCTTTGGCGTTAATAAACATATTTAGAGGATGTGCCTAAATATTCATAATTTTCTTTCCTGTTTGTGGTGAATCTTGGTCACTAACGCCTGTGAATATAATCAAGAAAGTGTAAAAAACTGTAACTGGTCTCTTTGGCGGACCACATAAAGTCATGCAGAAAAGCACAAAATAGAATAAGGCCACTCTCTCCATAAATATTCGCCACGCAGCGTTAATTTGACAGCTGCTGTGTGGCTTTACATGCTGTTTGAATGCAAACTAGCGGCATAAAAATGGCCTGTAATAACTTTCCACTCACTGGGGGAGCGCTTTGCAAATAGGACCACCGGGGTCCCGGTCCAACAAGAGTCGGCGAAGCGTTGGAGCAGCTTTACTGAAGATGATTCCTACTGGTAATTAAGCATAAAATCAAACACAAGACATATGGTAGGTATTGCTGTTTTGGTTAGCAACGTACTGTAGTTGAAAAGGAATCAGCGGTTAACTCTTAACTCAAGCGTCTTTGAACTGATATAATGACACTTACTGTGCCGTCTATTTTTTTTTCTCACGGCATTCGTTTGAGGACTATGTTTATTCAAGATATGCATTATCTGTACTGGCGTGCTTGCACGCGCTGAATGTTTTGAAGTAAGATTAATCAAAAGCAGTGAATGTGTGCCCACATGACAAATATTTGTTTATGCAATGGCCACTAATGAGAGAAGCCCTGCGTGGTTATAATGAGCTCTCCTTTATTTTTAGATCATTAGGAAGACGGAAGCTAAATTGGAATTTAAAAATTGCAATGTAAAAATAAACACGGGCACGCATTAGGGTGTATGCTGTAAACTCCTCGTAATCCCGCAGAGATAATACTTACAAAAAAAAAGGTTCTCAAGAAAAGGTCAGAATCTTACTACTTTGTAGGATAAACATGCGGTCTTGAGAGAAAACACTAAACATAATTGATAATTAAATGTTGTATTTTTCGAGAAAAAACTCATTTAAAGAAAGTCTGAACCCACCAAAAAAAAAAAAAAAGCAACTGACTGGTCGAGACGTCGCATTTTATCGCGGCCTACGTTCGAAAATAAGTGACGAGGTGTTTCTCAGCCAGACCGGCGTGAAAGCAAATTGGAAATACAATCTATTAAGGAGGGATGATGGATTCGGTGGTGCGCAACACATGCATCACATTTTCACTATGCACTTATTCATTATTATTTCCGCCCGGGACAGCTGGGCCGTAACTCTCTTACACACGAGTGGAGAAAACACAATCTCATACACACACACACACACACAACAAAAAGATCAGGTTGGGCTTTAACAATCCATCCATCCATCCATTTTCTTGACCGCTTTTCCTCACTAGGGTCGCGGGGGTGCTGGAGCCTATCCCAGCTGGCTTCAGGCAGTAGGCGGGGTACACCCTGAACTGGTTGCCAGCCAATCGCAGGGCACACAGAGACGAACAAGTCGAGCATAAATCTGCTGGGCTGTGTAGATGTGGGTCACCATGCTAGGACTAAGGACTCTCATATAGGACAGTCCTTCTTGAAACAAAATACTGTACAAGGTAACAGTTTTATTCCTATGCACTTAATTCGTGGTTCCTTTAAGTATTGCACAAATTTGCACACACAGGTCTTGGCTGTCTAATGTCCAGTCGTGTTAAAAATATTTCATGATCAGATTTCAGCTTCCAATCCTTTTTTCATTTATTTTCATTTTAAACCAATCAGATTTCAGATTCACTAAACAGGGTCTAGTTGCTAGGTCAAAGTGACGTCTATATTTTCCCATCCTCCGATTGGTCGAGCATAGGTACTCAAATGAGATTCATTATTACACGCAGGTGGCTAAGCAGTAGAGGACTAATGTCGGACATGACTAAAAATCCACTTTCAAGGTGGACTTTTGAAAGTCCAGTCGTGTTAAAAATATTTCATGATCAGATTTCAGCTTCCAATCCTTTTTTCATTTATTTTCATTTTAAACCAATCAGATTTCAGATTCACTAAACAGGGTCTAGTTGCTAGGTCAAAGTGACGTCTATATTTTCCCATCTTCTGATTGGTCGAGCATAGGTACTCAAATGAGAGTCATTATTACACGCAGGTGGCTAAGCAGTAGAGGACTAATGTCGGACATGACTAAAAATCCACTTTTAAGGTGGACTTTTCAAGAAAATTTCAATATTGTGAGGATTAGGTCTGCCAACACTATAGCTAGCTGGCTTTTTTTCAACCTGCAAAAAGGGTTTATCTGGCACTTAAAGAGTCGCAAAAACCTGCTAGCTCTAGTCCATAAACGACACAGCTAGCAAAAGAGGATGGATTTTGTTCATAAAAGCATCCCTGGTGAGTCAAGTCATTTATTTTGGAGTATATATTTTTATTGAATTATTATTTTAAAAGATAAGTTATTAGATAAATATTAATAGTGAACTGCTATATTGCAGTCATTCATGTATGATACAAACTCCATATCACCGGCCGCCATTTTCTTTCCATTTTCCTGTGCCAGCTTTAGGTCTACCAAAATCGCATTTCTCGATTAATTGTTTCGCACAAGGAACTCCTTGTACTACTGGCTACTAACGTTGTTGGGAAATGTCTTTACTACCTTGTTTAAACCCATATGTTTGTGGCTCTAAGTCTGACAAAGATCAAAATGTTCCTCCATTTTGGCGTACAAAATCTCATGTTCATAAGATTTTGACACGGTTGAAACTATTACCTTATACACAGGCTCCACAAGGGGGCGCAAATTCCCCATACAAATTATTCGCATGTCATGGCCAATTGGGAATAAAAAAACATTATACAAAGTTGCTTTTTTGTAGTAGTAGTGGGGGCAGCATCCCCTCTTCTAACAAGAAAGCTATGGGCAATTTTTAACCAAAAAGTCAACCTTTCAGTTATGAATTTCAATTTACAAAGATTTACAAAGATTTGTGGTGGAGGTGACCTCACCGACAGGCTTCAATCTGACGTGACTCAACGTTAGACACACAGACCTTAAATGGCAAAACATAATTTACACATGTTATAAACCCTTTTATTTCTGTATTTATTGACGATGCCAGTCGCCATCTCAGCACTCCATTTTGTCAACAGCACAAACAGATCGACTCATATCTTTGTTCCTTTTTTCACAAAAAGGTAACCAATTATTTTCTTTCGCAGCCCAAACAAGTGTTGAAGTTTGTTTCTGGAGAGACTGTAAATCCTATTACGTTTCAGAACGAACCCGACCACTCCTCCAGCTGGGTGCTTGATTGCTGCGACAACCAGAATGAAGGAAAGTGGTGAGCAACTGGAAGCTATAAAAAAAAAAAAGTGTCAGAAATTGGTGATGACATTCGAGGGGAAAAAAATCGAATAAAAAATATGTAGTCTGGCCTGTCTTCCAATGTCAAAAGTACAATGCGGAGAAGCTAATGAAACCCATCGGGAATTGGTTGCTTTCTTTTGGATTTTCTGCATCAACACTGTACAGAATTTCCTATTGTAACCAAAGAAAAGGCATGAGAAAATCCAAAAGCGATATTAGATTGGGACATTGGGTTATTTTTCAAGGCATTTTGGCTATCGAATAATATACAGTATTATATCCAATTTGCCAGATTTCCATATTTATTTATTTTACCTCAGAGATTTGCTAAAACCAACACAAAGTTGTTCCTTGCAACAAAAACACACAATTGAAAAATACATTTTTGATCCTACTTTTATGTTAAAACATATTTAAGAAATTCAGTGACTGCTAGATTTGGAAGGATAATGTCAGCACTAACTATGAATGATGAGCCACATAGTTTAATACAAGTAGTATCAAAGATTACCGTTTGCTCTCTCTCTCTCTCTCTCTCTCTCTCTCTCTCAGTTAGTGCCTTTTCCTCCCACTCTACCGTTGCACATCCTTTCAATGGCTCCTTGTTTATTTCCTCTAGTGACGTGCACTGCAGACAGCCATGCGGAGAGCGCTGCAACCTTAACGACCAATCTACCTGCTTTCTAATGAATCCTGCATTGGACGGGTACGTATCATCTGTCTGTACATTTGACAGTAAACACAGAGTGCAACGCAACCCTGAAAGTCAAACAGCCTAAAGTGGGGTATTTTTAGCATCTTCAATTCATAATGTAATAATAACAACAGTAACATTTCATGAATATTTGGTCCAAAATTCATAAGGATCCAAACTAGGGCTAAAAAGGCATTTTTTCTTTTGCTTCACTTCCGTCAGTTGACAGGTTAATTTTTTTAATGCATAATTATTATTATTTTTTTTAATATAGTGTCCAGATAAGTTAAGTGCTTCAGAAGTGCAGCCCACATGCTTAGATATCATTGTTTACCTAAACATGACGAGTTAGTAATCAAGCCACAGATGTGTTTACATTATTGTTGTAATCTGATTCAAGATTCAAGACTGTACTGATTTATCTTTACGTCATATTTTTTGTCGAATATTTTAGTAGAGTTGGGGTGTAACTAATAGGTTATTTTTTCAAAATCGTTCATACCTAATCGTAACCCCATATGAAAAAAATAAATGGGAAGAGGACATTGTTAAAAATAAAAAATAAATCACAATATTGAGGGAAAAGAAAATTACAATTAGATTATTTTCAAAATAATTTCAGCCCTAATCCTAAACTCAAATGAAAAGAAAAAAAATACATGGGATGAAAAATGTATTGCTTATTAGTTCACAATTGCATTATTGAGGAACAAAAAATAATTATTAATTTTATGAATTAAAAATTTTATGAATTAAAAAAAAAACATTTGAACAGAATTTTGGCAAAATAATTGCATATTAAATCACAATCGCAATATTGCCCTGGGTGGTGGGGAATCGCAAGGTAATTTTTCAAAATCGTTGCTCGCTAACTCTAACCCTGAATGACAAAAAAGTTTTCATTTCTATGGTTAAACTTAGAACACTTTTTCTCATGACATCACAGAGCAACAACACCTTTCACAAAAAAAAAGCCCCCCCAAAAAAGCCAATTGACTCGCAAATTGCTCTATTCCACACCTTGCAATTGTACCCTCGAACACTTGAGGCATCCCTTGCGTAATCGAGAAAGACGACCGCTAACAAACCCTCCCGCCCCCCTGCTCGATATCACATGCATCCCCCTCCCAGTCTCCACAATTTGCTCAATACGTCTTTGCAGAACAGCCCTAGGCGGCCCGAGATCGATGAGCCCTCCCAACAGATCTTCTTGTCGGGTCTGTTAAAGGCTCGGGATCGAGTCCCGAGACCGCCGAGGTCCATCCATTTGGAATTTGAATTATTTAGCATTCTCATACACACGCGGTTTGAGTGAAATGCGCGGCAGCTGGAAAATGACTTCCCCCCCAATTAAATTGCTATTTGCCGAGTAAACGTGCGAGGAGGTCCTTCCTTGTCACTTTCTGTGCAAACTGGACAACTCGTTCCCGTGTGATAACAATGTCAACATTAGCTCAGCCACGGTAAAAATCTCCTCAGCTGCTCTCTATGCAACGACAGAAAATCAAATATTAAAGTACTTTACCGTTTTCTATGTCAGATTCAGTCAAATGGGTGGAACTGAAGTGCTGCTTATTCACTCTCAACAACTAAAGAAGCACAAAACACAATGTTAGCTTTAGGTGAAGATGGAACAATAGAATAAACTAAAATAATACAAACTGAAAAAATGGTAAGAAAGTGTCTGTTCATGTGCATTTCGGCCTCTTGGGGGCAGTGTGGTGCCGTGCATCCATGTTGTGCACACTTAAAGTGAGTACAGAATTAATTTGCGATTGAATTCTATTAAAATAACTAATTTTTCACACATTGGGAAGAATTTGTGCCTTTGCGTAGTGTTATCTTACCTGTGGATATGTGTTCCCACAGCATTTATGTGTGAATATTCGTTGTTTAGCATTTGAATGGATCCTCACTTCGCTTTTAGCATTAGCGCTAGACTAGCGATGTTTTAAAAACAAAGCATGTTTTGTATTTAAATATTCAGTGATGTAATTCTTATCATTGTGTATTTAGTTTTACAGTTAACACCAACTTGGGTGTCATTAAACCTCTTAAAGGACACTTGGGGTCAACCGAATAACATACGCTACACACTTGCTAGTTGCCAATAATACGCAAGCAAAATGGTGTATTCAGGCTACTTTTCACAGCGTTGATAATATTTTCAGGGCAATATTAATCGGCCAATCGGCCGATTGTTTTGGCCAATGTTTGAAGGGCAATAATCGGACGATTATAATCTGGAGTACTGTGTCAATCTTTCTAGTAAGCTTAGATTTTAGTGCAGTCTTGACGTTTTACCATTTTTACTGAGGAATTTCAAACTGAATTAGACTTTTTTTTTGTGTGTGTGTGTTCTGCTTTTCTACAAACCCAAGTGAGCTCTAACTGAGCCTACCTAATATTCACTTGGACACATACTGTGTCGTTTTCGTCTTTGGTGGCTCAGAAGAAAAAGCACAAGCAAACACCCCCCCCCCCCCCCCAAGCACCAGGTAAGGAGCCGTCTCCTCCCCACTCTTTCCTTTCCGCGTACTTTCCGTCGACAAAGTTTTCCATTAAAAAAGAATTCCCTTCAGTCGCTGCAGCAGTCATACATCAAGCGTGCAAAAATAGTCCTACTTTTTGTGTGTGTATGTGTGCGTGTGCGTGTGTGTGTGTGTGTGTATATATGTCGGCTATGAATACACACACTATCAATTCAGCTGACCATAGTGAATGGACCACTGGAATATCTAGTGGGCTCTTCAAAAAGGAGTTGAATTTCTATTACTTTAAAATAATGGACTTTTTTTATTGCTTATGTACAAATATTTGCTTCTGTGGAGTGCTTGCCTTTCCCGTCAAATGTGGAAAAACACAAGCAAGTGAATCTTTTCTTAGAAAAAATGTGTCTGGTAGTGAGCCATTGACAATTTGGGGAATTATTTTATTACAATTTGGCTCATTAACATCAGGGGGTCCTCCATCTTTTAAGCTGTAATTCCAATTTCCTCTTTTTTCTTAACATTATTTAATGTATGTATATATATTTTTTAAAGGGGAAGTCAACCCCCCAAAAACCTTGACAATAATTGTTCTATGCAGCCCCACTAGTCTAAATATGCTATTGTGGTTAATATTGCGTTAGTGAAATATGAGTTAATTATTGTGGTATGATTTTTTTGTTGTTGTAAAATGACAACTTTTCTTGGAATATTCTGACATTATTCTCCTTACTATAGGACTTTCTAAAAAATAAAAAAGGGAAAAAGCACGGACCTTTTTTTTTTTTTAAAACCTGAAATGCCTTAAAAAAATATATAAATAAATGCCACTTAGCTGTTTTATTACCACTTCTTTCTTGAAAAAGACGGATCAGGCCTTATGAGCCACTTTTTGGGATGTCCACTGTGTCTCTCTATCATGGCCTCTTTCCATCAATATTGACAGACTTTACCAATGAGTAAGCAGCAGGCAAAGGACTCCCATTTGGAACGAGGAGCACATACGCGCTGTAGGCGGCGCTCAGTCCACTTTTAACGTGACTGCGCTGAAAAAGAGACACACATGGAATGCGACGGACAAGGGCGATGTACTCGCCGCTTCACTGGATGCGGCGTATAAAACAATGCCGTATAACACAACCGCCCCGCTGTAAATTCTCCCTTCACGAGGACATCATATTCACTTTTTTTTTACGAGGGCATCTATTTGAGAGGTGTTGATTTATTACTGGTGCTCGTAATATGTGGTGCCATTGTGAAAAAGCTGCTACTCGGATTTCTTTATCACATTAGGTCATTTCTATGAATAGGAAAAGATGGATTTTTTTCAGGATTTTTTCCCGCCATTTCCCATAGACCACACACACGTTGTTGTTGCACAGACACACGCACTTTTGGCCATCCAGCATCCATCAGTCATGGTAACCACATCAGGTCTTCCGGAGTGGCCGCACTCCACTTCCTCTGTGGGGCCTGTCGTACATGCCTCACCGCCTCATTTTCAATTGTTCTTTAGCCCCTCATCAATCACCCTTCAATGCACGTGTGTGTGTGCGCGCACACGTCGCAGCTGTTCACACATTACCAGTGTCCACTTGGATAACATGACCCTAAAGCGTGCACCTGCCATGTTCATGTTTGTGTACATCAGGGTTAGCGGACCGTTTACCTTCACACCACCGTATTCAATTGATGAAAATTCTTTTTTGATTATTATGTGTGTTACATGATTTCAATTCAGTTCTCAAAAGAATTGCATGGCGGGCCGTATATGGCTCATGAGCCATTGGTTGACTACTTGGCATTAGCTCTCTTGAAATCTGTTGCTAACCAAAACACCAGCACTTAAACAGTCTTGTTGTATTAAAGATGATCCCACGCAATGACAATTAGCATTGCAGTAGGCTGACGTGGTTACTTGACCAACCCTTTAAAATTGTGGTTCTCATATTTTTTATATACCAAGTACCAGTTCAAGAATACGTATCTCTCTAAATGATAGCAAAATAACAAACATGCACAAATCGCTGGCTATGATGGCCACTGTTTGGACTCTAAAAGGAATCAGTTCCAATTTAGCTCTATGGTAAATTTACGGTTAAAAATGTTTGCTCTTCTGTGACTCCTGCTCACTATTGAGTCTCTCTGTTTCCACTGAAACTAATCTTTACATAATCTCAATTTCAATGGGAAATTCAACTTTTGGAAAGTTGACCAAATCAAGTTTGATTTGACTGTTAAGTCCCATTTGGCTCCGTTACTGGCTTTACTTGGGTAGATTTTCAACTTCGTTTTTGTTTCCACTCTTGCAAAGCTTGCTCGAAATATAACAGTCCTTAGCGAATAAATACATTTTATTTGGATCTTTTGTGACTGCTGTTGCATATTTTAGTTTCATTTATTGTGATGTTTAGATGGAGTGACAATGTAGACTGCTACGTTAGCTTCTTGCGTGCGTGGGCGCCTAGCTATGAAAGAATTGACCTCAGTGGAAAATTGACAGTACAGACGCTCCCCACCTTACGAACGAGTTACGTTCCGGACGATCGTTCGTAAGGTGAATTTGTTCGTAAGTTGCTTCAGTGCTATATTTTGTATTATAATTTATGTTTAAAGCCTATATAAGTATATTGAAGGTTTATATAAGTATGTTTAAGGCTTGTACAAGTAACCTGCATTGGTTTGTACTGAAAAAAACTTTTAATAAAATGGAGAGAATACGTACAGTACTGTATTACGTATGTTAGAGAGAGAGAGCGAGAGACACACACACAGTATGTACATGTACGTAATAAGATAAATAAAATGAAGTTTAACTTACTTTTGGAAGATGTACTCGATGCTTAAGGAGATGATGGAGGAGGAGGAAGAGGAGGATTTTATATCATGAGAGATTCTTCGTCGTCGCTGGAATCGGCTTCAAAAGTTATTTCCTGCTTCATGGGGACCGGCGTTTTCTTCCTCCTCCTCCTCGCCACGCTGCTCAGCCTCCAATGAGCTCTCACAGCGCCTATCGTCGGTATTAGCGGCGGAAAGAAGCACTACGCGCAATACAAAATCGAACTTACAGCATTTCTTTCCGAACATTTTTCGACATACTGTACGCGCAGAAATGTTCGTATGTACCGTTGTTCGTAACTCGAATGTTCGTAAGTAGGGGAGCGTCTGTACCTCATAAAACTGAGTTCACCCCTCATATTTTTGTGTATACTAAATAATGACACACGGCTACAATTTAAGGTAGTCACTGTACAGCTTGTATACGAGTATATACAGTATTTACTGTCCCTTCAACACACAGCCATTAATGTGTAAACTGCTCGCAACAAAAGTAAGCACACCCCCGAGGTGCCATATTGAACTTTCAGTGACCAGTGTGAGAGCAATAATATCAAATGCAACACAACTGCTCACACACCCGTAGATCAAACAAGTTACACGACACCGTGGAGGTGAAATGGCTAATTGGGCCCAATGTGGACATTTTCACTTAAGGTTATACTCACTTTTGTTGCCAGCGGTTTAGTCATTGTAGTAGCTTTGTTGAGTTATTTTGAAGGTCTAGTAAATTTGCAACGTATACGTTTTACATTGACTGCCTTACCTTGTATCGTTTTTTTTTCCCTTTTCATTGTTTTCCCTTGGAAAGATTTGATAAAATATTTACAAAACTGTAAGAGGTGTACAGTACTTATTTTGTGAAATACTGCAGCTTTGAAAGTTGACCTAATGGAAGTTTAACCGTGTCGCTGCTGCGGCTTTGACATGGACTTAATAGCTCAAGTCACTAAGCAGTGCTCACAGCGACGAGCGAGCGCTCGGGTCTACATCATGCCGCTTGTATCGAGCAAATCTGCAGGGGCGCACATGCACTGCGTTAAACAACGACCTGTTTTAACTTGATAACGGCGCAGGTCGCAAGCTAAGTGATGGATTGTCATGTCGGAATCCCATTTTTAACATCCAAACGTGGCCATTCATCACTGTCTGTCCTGCTGGAATGGCAGCAGTGGAGTCAAGTCGAGGGATACTCGGTGTAAATTGAGGTTTGGTTTGGTTTAAGTCATGTTATAACAGTTTGAAGCGTTTCTTTTTAGGGTATTGCAACATTTGTTACGTGTCCTTTTTAAAGAACCAAAAAATGCAGACAAGTTCGAGTGATGGTTCACAGTTTCACATAATTGTAGTTTCTGTTATGCCTCTAGACCAGTGGTGTCCAAACTCGGTCCTCGGGGGCCGGTAGTCCCGCAGGTTTTGGATATTTCTCTCCTCCAACACAGCTGAAGCTCATCAGCAAGCTCTACTAAGCCTGATAACAATCCTGTTGATTGAAACAGGTGCGTTGGACCAGGGAAACCTCCAAAACCTGCGGGACTACCGGCCCCCGAGGACCGAGTTTGGACACCACTGCTCTAGACTATTTTGGTAGGGTTCCACTTCCTGTCCGTGTTCTCATTTGAATTAGGTCTTGAGCCAGTGTTCAGTAAATGACTGGCGACTGTGTTCTGCATTGTTTCATATGTTTACCACGTTTGACAACAAACTGTTACGTTAGCTTCTTACGCTAGCGTCGTACACTAGCTGCTAGGAGTAATAGCCGCTGTTTGGACTATTGGACGAACCATTCCAAAGTGAATTGAACTCAAAATACTTTCTTTGAAAGTTGACCAATTAGAAATTTGATTTTAAAGCCATATTTGGTTATAGTTCATATTTGAGCAGGTTAATTTTCCTGTTGTGTTATTTTCATTACTATTCCCATTTGATTGATAAACCCGAGCAAGTTTTTGGGAACCATAATCTTTTATTTGGCTCTTCTGTGACAGCTTTTGAATCTCATGTAAGTGATCTTTTCACAAGACTACAGTAGGCTTATGTTAGCTTCTTGCTAACAGAAGCCAGCTTGCAGCTTTTTTCTTTTGGCAGCTACTCCATTAACCTCTAATGAAGACATTACTACATCAAAACATAAACAAGCTCTTGATAGAGCCTTTTTTGGAGATAATACCTGCACTTTGAGGTGCTCTCTAACCTCTACAAACTACTTAATACCACATTCTACCAATGCTGTCTTACACTGAAAACAACACAGAAAATAGAAACGTGATTTAGAGTTCCCCGCACGTTTGAAGAACCTTAACGTTTTTATTATGGTACTATACCTCCCTATTGATTAAATACCATTTATTTGAGCCCCAGTGTAGCACACACTAAATCCCAGAGTAAAATTAGTCAGGGCGACGTGTCGGCAGTGATATAAAATCAATTCTGGACCTCGGGGAAGAATGTCCGTAAAGGTAATGGTGCTTTTTTTTTTTTTCTAAACTCTGATAAATGTTTGAGACACATTGTCTTCATTAAAGCCGCTTTGGTTTTGAAGCATGATCTTATTTGTCTGGCGGAGGTGGAACCGTTTTAAACAGTGCTGTAGAGTCTGTGGACTTTAGTGCATATTTATAACATTAAACATGAGTTTGTAAATAATTAATAGCAGTAAATGGGAATCTAACGGCTGGACTAAATCATAGCTGGAAAAAACAAACGCCGCAAAGGATTAGTGTTTTTAAAGATGTTTGATTTCATGATGAGGAGATGGACAAACCTTTTGGGAGCCGTTATTTGTATGCATTTTTGTAACATTACCAGAGTTTGGGTGTACAGTAAATCCCTGTTTATCGCAAGGGTAGGTTTCAGACCAACCCGGGGGGTAGATAAAGACCCCATCCCCTCCACATTCTTCTTGGCATGTTGCGGCACAATGAGGTACTACACTGACATAGCGCAACTTTAACCCTGGAGAACCCCCCAAAAAAAGGGTCTTTGTTATATGAGTAGCAGAATTTATAGGGGCCAAATTTGACCCCGTGGGCTCTCCAGGGTTAAATTGCCTCTGGTGATCTAAATTTTGGGTCGTCTTTTTTTATTACCAAGATCCCCCTCACAGCCAATTTGTGCAAGCAGCAGATGAAAAAGTGACACGGCGCAACGTTACGGGCGCATTCTTCAATAAGCCAAAAAATGACAGCCTCATCCATCGAGCCTCTCCGGCTGTGTCGTTCCTGAGCCATGTTCACTTCCAGTGCCTATCAGGTCCACACATGTGCCACGGGCATTGATGGCATCTCCATTTAATCTGCAACCTCAGAGTCCCAATGAGCGCTTTTAGCCATTGAGGGGTAGGGATAGCAGATGCCGATCACCACAGGCATATTTATTGAGAAAATATGAAATTAACTTTAGGGTTTTTTTTTGTTTAGCGGACAAATTGACAACTGTCACCATCACAACAAATTTATGAATGCCTAACATTGTTACCTCCCTTATTGTCAGTTAACCACTGAATCAAAAAGCCAAAATACTAAACTTTTACAAGTAAGTCCATTTAGTTTTATTTATAGTGTGGTATCCGTTGGATGGTGACGTGAGCTCTTCCTTTCCTTTTCCATGTTTTTCTTTTAGGTGAGCCACACTTCATACAGCAATATTTCTATTATGACCACAGGCACCGGGAGCCCTGCAGCTCCTCAGATCATGAATTTGTCTCACTCGGGCAGTAATTACATGCCGATTGTGTGGCTTGTTTTTTGAAGAGCCAGCCATTCTTAATGAAACCTAAGCAGTGCCTCCGAGCATTCACTCCAATCGTTCCTTATTTAGAATGTTTTCTTCCTCGCTTTTAAATCCAGATCACTGCTATGATACAGTGCACTTCCATCTTCATAGCTTTATTGAAGCACTATTTTGACTTTTGACAATTTCAGGAAATTTGTAAATAATTGTCATTTTATGCCACATTGTGTGAATGAGTGACTGATTTGAACATTTATAAGTAACCAAACTCAGAACACGGGTGAGCCGGGACGTTTGCAATCCGACCTGAGGGCAGTTGTGATTTTCTGTCTACAGCAGAGGGTGCAATTGGCCAAAATGGCAGCCACCTGAGATGGATTATAATATAATACTCATTATATATATATATATATATATATAATTATATTACCCGACTTCCCCATGTTGTTTGTGAAAGAAAATATTTATATACTATTTTAGTTGTTACATCTTTGTATTTCCTTACTAAAATTAAGATTGCATTTATTTTATTATTTTTGATGAGCATAATGACCCTATGCTTTTGCTTACTTTGATTCTGTTCGGTCAGCATCAGAAGCCTGCCAATAAGAAGATTGATCAAATTCTGCAACTAGACAACCAATTCATCAATGAGCCTCGTGATGCATTCAGGGTCGTCACCTGTGCAGTAACTGCTTATTACCTCTTACCTCTGTTCAAATGATTCGACGCGTTGAGGCAGCCGCCCCCTCCGCATCGCACTCCTCCGTCCACCTTCATCCACTCTCGACTTAAAAGAACCCTCAACCGCTCAACACAGTAGCCATGGCGATAGCATCTCGATTCACGGAATGAAAACACGGTTAGCATTGCCTACGGATGCCATGTCATCAGAAAAAATATTAAAGAAGAATTCTTGAAGGAATGGATCACATTAAAGCTCTTTGTGATCCCTTAAAAGTTATCACGGATGGTCTGGATTAGCATGAATGTGCTTGTGCTGCTCCAGTGGTGATAAAAGGGTGTTTTTACGCCAGAAGATTGCTTTGACATGCAATTAACATAAAGCTTAGTGAGAATTGTTTCTTTCAATTTGTATACAGTACATTACAATTAATGTGGTGTATTTCTCTTTAACCGTTGCATGTTGAATTTTCCTCAGAGTGGCCGGCAACAATTATTTACACAACGCTAGGCATCCATTTGAGTGGAGGATGAATAGATGACATGGATGATGCTAATTTGACAGAATTTTTTTATTTTCATTTTTGAGTGTGGATGTAGCATAGCGGCGATGTTTGTCCAATCACCCCAACTTTTGGACGAACATTTATTCAAGATGCGATCCTAGTCTACAGCATATGTCAAGATAATTTTGTAACTCTTTTTGCGTGAGGAATAAAAATTACATACTTCCTCTAGCAGCCGGTCCCTCAAGCGCCCCGTGACACTTCACGGGGCTTCTTGTCGTCCATTTGTAGCTGTTCTTTTTCCAGTTGTCTGGAGTGAAAAAATAATTATCATTAGCTCTCCTTCCTTATCATCTACTCATTTTCCCCCTGCCATTAGCCTTGTCGCTGGGATTTAGCTGATAATGATTTGGTGCGGCGGTGTAAAGCTTAATGGCTTCGCTTTATCTTCAAAGGCTTCGGGTCGGCGAGTTGTCGTTACTTAGCAGACACTCATGAGCCTCCGAGCATTTATTGGGGATGCTTTTTCTGAGCTTGTGTACTGCCCAGGCAGCTTGATTGATCTGTGGCTAGCGCAAGAAGCTAATCTAGCGCGCGTATATCTTTACTTTGGTGCTCCTTGTTGTCTAACAAACAAACAGCCTCAAATGCACCACGCCAGTCACAGAAGAGCTAAAGCAACATACTTCTATTCCACAAAACATCAGTCAGTAGCTAGTTGCTAGCATGGGAAGCCTTGTCTATACTGTCTTCACTCTCCAGATGGACCCAAATGCACAACAACAGTCACAAACAGCCAATCAGTGGCTATCTACTTAGGTAGGCTAGTGTGAGCAGCTAATGTAGCATTGTAGTATAGGGTGTATTTTTCTACCGCAAAGTGCTGTCTAACTTTGTGGATGGGTGGAGTTTTCTTTCTTTAGGTATTTTCAAAGGCTGGTTAAAGTGGAAAGGTGTGTTTGAACGCAGTCGACTTATTTCCTAACCAATGAAAGCGGCTCCAGTAAATTTCCGCAAAATTCAGCGCAGAAGAGACATGCACACCATATTAGACATCGCAGAAGCAGAAATAGACCTGCTTTTGGCTGGTTTAAGGTCTAGTCTACTTTCTGTCACCAAGTAGTCAGGTGCGCTGGCGGCATGTAAAAGTAAACACCCCTGATCCACCCAGGACAGCGCTGCACTGCCTGCCAAATTCCCGAATGGTAAACTAGACTTGGCGTCTTTTACGCCGAGTGCACGTGTGCCTCTCTCTGAAAAGAGTCCTATATCTTATGCCGTTTTCGTTGCCGATAACTCAAGCGATATCTCTTGCAATCATTCTCCCGACACCCTCTTGTATCGGTTGTGCCGCGGCAGCACATACACAACAAATGGGTTAGTCGACGGCACACCATGCTCTGCTGATTGCAGTGTGAAAAGGGTTTAATAGTTCAGGGACCACAAATACAGAGGCCGCCTATTGAGGTCTACTGGTGTAGGAGAAAACCTTTAAAAGAAAACCTGCCTGTCCCCTTGAGAAAAATCTAATCTATTTTACAAAGCCTGTTTTGTAGGCCCGCTTTGGTGAACGATGAGAATAGTCTGAATGCTGTGTTACAATGCTTTGTGCTCCGGAGCCTTTTTGTGTTTGTGTCAAGCTTCATGCAAATAACTGTGTGCTCCTGACTGACGCCCCATACATTTTTCATGCCAACTAAAAAGCAAACCGCCACTCCCCCAACGACCGCACTCTATTTTTCACCTTGTACTTTGACCTCTCCACACCGCACAATCCTGCCTCTATCGGTGGAATCGATGGCATCGATTCCCCCGGGGTTAATGGATTTTGCCGCCAAGGTGAGCGGGATGCACTTTAATCACGGGAGATCCTAAATATTTTATCAGTGCGAGCCAAAAGGTTTCCCAGATGGAGTCGGCAATGACAGGGGAAGGTGCGTCGTGCATCTGGCACGGCATGCTAACAATGGGCCGTGTGTTTCTACTTCGGTGGCTCGCTCGGGAGACGAGTGTAGCGGAAATAAGAGTGGGAAAAAATATATAACTTTTCCATGAGATTATTTTTAGGTTTTCAGGTGATGCATGTGGGGGAAGAAATACGCTGGCTCACACAGCTATATAACAATAACATTGATTTTGAAAGTACAATCTTTTGTTGACAGGTGTTCATTGTCCATGAATTCCTTCCTTAATGCTACTTGAACGGTCAGTCACTCAGCAGTTAGCGGATAGTTTGGTCATTGACTTGCTCGACCAGTTTAGGTAGGTTAATTAGCTTGACCTGTGAAATCCCTGTTACAGTAGTTCAATTAAATGCAAATAAATTTGTGTGAACTTTTCAGTGTTTGGATACAAAAGCTTTGAATTTAGAGATGTTTTCCAGGTCATTGGTTAATTAGCCCCTTGACCAATCAGCAGTCACTTGTTAGCGCTTGTTGGAGCCGGAGCAGATGACAGACTAACTAGTAGCAAACACTACAAAAGAATTGGTGCTGTTCATGACTTTGCATCATTTTTTTTGGGTGTTTGGGTGTCCTCTATAGCCATACAGTAGCTTTGTTTTGTCAATAAACGGAGTTCACTGAATAAACGTCTTCCGTGGTCCTTTGCCGCTACAATATGGTAACCGGTGTCAAAAACGGCATTAACCGCGATGATTTTTTTTATTGAGTTGGAGTAGCAAAAATGATCTTATTATATTATATACATTTGTAACATTAGACGTAAAATAACACATTGGAATGTAATGGGAGTACTATATCTAATATGTGGAAAAAAAAAAAATCACTTTTGTGTATAATATCCCCCCACCCCCAATCAATTAAAAAAAAAAACATTATTCACAAGAAACTACGCTAGTCAGATATTGGAGTTAGTCATTGGTCGATCAATTTTTGTAAGCCAGTCAGTTGGATGGTTAGTTAGTTAGTTAGTTAATTAGTTATATTTTAGTTTGGTCTGGTGGTTGTCCTGTTAGTTAGGTTGATGTTATTTAGATCATCGGCCAGTTTGTCAGTTGCATTGTGTGTGTGCGGGTTAGTTAATTACCTAATTAATTAGTCTTTGGCCAAACATTCAGTCAGTTAGGTCGTTGGTCAGTTATTGTGTTTCCAAAAGGTACAAGGGTGGTTGGTATATGAGGTGTTTGGAGGCTCCATTGTCTTGTACACAGCAGCAAGCAGGCAGTCTACACCTTGTTTACCAACAAGCAAGTGACTTTAAAGCTTTATTTTAAGCTGGGAAGATGCTCGCTATCCCTGCCACTCGTGAATATTTCAACGCCATCGCCACCTCTCCGACAGGAAGCCGTACCTCAGCTCATCTTTACACCTTCTCTTCCTGCAGGAAATGAAAGTCAGGCACGCTGGGAAGTTTTTCATATAAAACCCAGAAGGAGCCACTTGCCAGTCTTAAGTCGTCGTCGCAAGTCATTACAGAGGCCTGGCCCTGATTGCCAAATTGGATTAACAAAAGAGGACATTTGCATGAGCTCTTGTACGCTGCTTTTAAATCTCACACCGGCTTTGATTGTATTCGGGTCTCTTTTGTTCAAGGCAATAACTAGGAAACACAATGATTCTTTCAAGAATTGACTGCTGCATGATTAGTCCCCCACCCACAGCCCCCGCAAGTGATGAAATAGGGGCAACAAAAATGTATCCTTGACATAGTGTCAGCCTATAACTTTCATTTGACGATGCAGATTGTATTCTAAGCTTGTTTTTCAGCTGTCGATGCTGTAAAGGGTAAACAGATGCGTTGGTGGTTTATTCATGCGTGTTTTTTAGGTCCATAGCATCTCTTTTCATATCTGCTGTGCATATTATTAAGTATTGAATACGGACATGGTGAAGGAATCAATGAAAGAAAATCCATCTTAACCTCATAAAGAGGTTGTGTTACAGTTGCTGTATTTTTTAAATTGTTTTATGTGACAAGTTGCTTTGATTTGATATGATGACTTTTTTTTCAGTCAAGACTTCATAAAGACGTGTCTGTCTTACTTTTGTTAGATTTTTGGTGAGTTAGTCAGTTGTCTGCTTGATTGGTTGGCCATTCAGTAAATTGATGGTTGGATTGTTGGTCAGCTGATTGGTCAGTCAGTCAGTCATTTGGGTGGATGGTCAGTGAGTTAGAAAGTTGTTTAGTCGGTCGGTCAGTCTGAAAGCTTAGTTTGATATTTTGTTGGTCAGTTGGACATTTACAGTAGTTGAGCCATCGGTTGGCCAGCCACAGTGCTTGCTTGATTAATTGGTCAGTCAGCCAGTTGGCTGTTATGTTGTTGTTGTTGTTGTTCAGTTGGGTGGCAACTGGCAAAGTGGACAGATTAGTTATTGGTTAATTGCTTGGTTGGTCTGTTTGTCAGTCAGTTAGTTGTTTGATTGGTTGGTCAGTCAGTAATTTGGTAGCAATATCATTGGTCAGTCAATTGGGTGTTGGGTTGGTCAGTTAGCTTGTTGGTTGGTCTGTTGTCAGGTTAGTATGTTAATTAGATCACTTGTAAATCAGTTGTATGGATGTGGCTAGTGAGTTATTTAGTTAGACTGTTTGCTTTGTGAGTACAAATGTAAAAGCTAAGAAGTGACTGATCACTAAAATAGCTTCTAACATTTGACTGTATTGTTTTCTCCTAGTGAAGTAGTAGTTCTGTGTAAGAGGAAGGCCTCCTGCTGGCTCGCAGGATCATCACACAAGATAACAACAAAAACAACAACAGCTTTGGATTGGAATCGGCCCGCGTTTCGACCTTAAGCGTCTTCTCCCTGCAAGAGGTCTGACCTTTTCCCATAAATCTCAGCAGCGCGTTGATCCCCGCGTACCGTGCGCGTTCACGTTCCCTTGTCTTATCTAAAGGTCCGCTTGACACATCAGGCCGGAGTGCTTGTCTGCATGTTTGTCGAGTGCTAATACAGTTGGACTGAATGAGTCTATGTGGAGGTACAGTATCAGTTGAAATGATAGCTGGTAACTGGAATGTCAGTTTATAGCGCTCAGACCTCCGCCAAGGCCAAAGTCAGTCAACTGGCAAGAAAAATAACATAGATTAGTTACATTAGAAAATAATAAAAAAAAAATATATAAAGCTACTACCTCTTTGAAGATAATTAATGGCCATTTAGCGGATGGGGAACTCTTAAGATACTTTACGTTTCTCATAATTACAGCAACACATGTAAAATGATGACTTTCTTGTAATGAATTGGCAAACATGCACAAGCCACCATGAATCAAGCTATACGAACTTGTTGGGTTAACACAGCCATGGAGCATTTTGCACAGCTTCTAATGGGTCTCAAGTGCTTTGAGGAGGAGGTTAATGTGGGAATCTATTTTCCGCAATAGGCTTAGTTTATTTTCTTCACGGCCATGTACTTCCACCCGTCTCCATCTGCAGTGGGGTTTCCTATTGATTTTTCTCCAGTCCTCCTCTTTTGTCGTCAGCCTTTGATAAGACAACACGTGTCGCCTTTAAAAGAAGCTTAATTAGAATGTTAATGGATGGACGTTTCCATTAAGAGGAAGATGGCGGTGTTCACTCGGTTGTTTGCGGTGACAGAGGCATGAGGAGAAGTGAGGAAGAAGCCTCCTCGTATCGAGTGGATTTACCCCGTGTCTCATTGCTCTGGCGGGGAGCAATTTATCTTCATTCAGGACATTCGGCAGCAACCCCAACCAGGACCTGCCCCCGCCAGAAAAAAAGTACGAGAGCAATGCGGCTTAGTTTCAGTCTAAATACGTAATCATCACAAATATGTAACTTTTAATGGACATTATGGATTTCCATGTTTGTCTCTGTGGTTATCATTCGAGTTTCCCATTGCCATCACGGGTAACCCTTCTGTGGCGGCGGATCCACCGATCCAAATTAAAAACTAAACACGGACCCAAAATGTTTATTTATTTATTTTAAATAAGCATGCAAGGACTAACCAACTGTAAAACTCAATACTCAGCCATCCAAATGACATGCTAGCTCGCGACCTATCCAGCTAGCTAAAAAACTAGCCATTTAGTGGTACTCGCAGAGTAACACCCTCGCCTTTTTTCATTGTTCTTCACTGACCCGAAGCAGATAGTGTCTGTACGCTTCCCATGTCTGTCAGACTTTATGTGCCAACCATTTCAAACACGAATAGAAACAAAGACAATTTCATATATTTTGTGCTTCAATAACTTCCTGCTAACATTACTCGAATACCACACACATATTCTATCACTAACTGGGATTGCTTATTAGCATATATTGCATAGCATAACCTATAGCGAAAATAACCATAACTTAAGAGGAGGCATACATATACTATATATGCCTCCTCTATATTTTAAATTGAAAGTCCTTCTCTAAATTGCTGCTTGGTGCTATAGAAGAGGTTGTACAATGACAATGTATGTCTGTGATGGGTAGTTTGGGCAAGTAATAACACATTCTATCAAAACTACTAGGAAAAAAATCTAGCCATTTTTTTCAGTGCGGGGGAGATTATGTGCAAAGGTTGCTTTCTTACAGGAGTGATCTACATTGTAGTATATGACATTTCATCACTGTGTGAAGCGATGTTTCATTAAACTGAACACACACGCTCAAACAAACAAACGTGATTGCAAATGGGCATCGATTTGGTGGGCTCTGTTGTGTGGTGACCTTGGCAGGCGCACAGTAACAAACGCAAAGGCAGAATGTTGAAGCAAATGGTAAGAAGAGGGTTACTGCTTCTGGTGTCTACACATCAAACTTGTAGGACATCACTAAAGCACAAGCCTCCACCAAGGCCCTAAAAGATTTTGTTCCGCTCCATTCCTGTACGTGGTGGTACAAAGCATCACTGTAAGTAAAAAATACCCCCAAATACCCATTTAGTTTAAATAACTGAAACTAAAAAAGTAGCCAATAATAGGCTGACTGACTGACAAGCCATTTAGCCAATTATCCAACTGGCCGGTGCATGACTAACTTAGCTGATGAGCTACTAACTAGATAACTAGCAAGCTAACTAGACAGCTAACTAAGTAGTTGTGTGTGCTGGTTAAGACCTGTGGGACCAAATTTGCTAGTTACTTGGCTAACTACCTATCTTGACAGATTGAATAACAAACTAAATGGCATACTAACCAACAAAAAGTTGCTATTTAGTCAATTAGCCTGAGTGATTGACCAGCTACTTGGTTAACTATCCAACTAGCTGGTGGCTTGTACTAGGATTTAAAAAAAAGAAAAAAAGACCCATACGTGAACTGGGATTTAGAGTGAGGCAGGCGGATGACAGGAATCAGAGGGAACATGTCTGCATGCATTCAATAAGGAGAGAGGGAAAAAAGAGCAGAGGAGAGTTTGTGTGTGTGTGTGTTTTTTGACACTGTGTGCTGTCGTCTAGGCGCGCTCGGCCAGCCCCGAGATTAATGGATAGAGCGGCGTATCGCACGTAACATCACTTGTGTCCTGCTTTTTCTTTCATTCCCAGTCTCACTCCCTCATCACTCTCCACCTCTAGACCCCCCCCCTCTCTCTCCCTCCTCCCTCCCCTTTCCTCGTTCCCTGGCTGGTCCCTCTCCTCCGAAAGGCATCTTGGATGCTGCTCGAGCGCGGTCACAGATCGCTATCGCCGTGACGGCAGCTTCCCCGCCAAACTGCGTCGTTAGTCTGAGGACGGGGGGGAAACTGGAGTGGACGGCGGTGTTCCGCAGAGGAGGCTGGAGAAGAGGTGGAGGACTAGAAGGGGGAGCCGGACAGATGGATGGGGCTCGGGAGGCGGGATACTGCGTGGTTGACCTGAAGGAGCTGAGCAGCTGTCCAGGAGAGGAGCTGCCTCATGTGACCGGTGAGCCTCCTGCATTGTGGTTGGTTTGTCTTGTATTTTCTTCTTCCGGCTCCTCCACCTGTCTCCTCCACCTGTGTCCTCCACCCTCGTCACACCGTTAAGCATCCCTGCTGATTTATTCTTTTCCCATCTACGTATTTGTGATTGCGCCAGCAGCAGATTGCTTTCCACCCCTTTAAAACACATCCCATGAAGTGAGTGTGTGTATGTGGCAAGAGGAGAAGATACAGGTGGATACCCCAGAGACTAAGAAAGAAGTTAAAAGAAGCATAGTTAACGAGTAGGTGAAGGTACATTGGGACATATAATAAAAAGAGGCTTACTAAGGGTTGGATAATTTCCAATAAATGTCTAAAAAGTTTCCTGGGAAATACGTGTTTGTGTGTGTTGTTTACATAGATTGCCATTAATTCTGGCCACGTTCCATAAAAGTTTTCAACATTGAAAATTGATGGAATTTTGCAACCCTAATCGCAGTAATCACCATGTTAATAGCAAGTCTGTGTTCCCCCACTATTTAGGGACCAAGCCCTGTTGTGATAATTGATTAGGATTACCTATAGATGCCACAAGATGGTAGCAAAATATTACATGGAACTCCTCAACTCGCATTAATAATGGAAGAAGGCACCAAAACACCCATCTGTCCATTTTAATACTTTATTAGACAGTGCCTGAAAACAAAAAAAATTAAATCGGTGGAACCATTACGTAAACTCAGATTTGATTATCATCATCAAATGTTTTTGAAACTTTAGCAGTTGAGCAATGAAATTGAGCGGAAGAAGCTATATGCTCAACAGTCTGATGAATAAATGACTTTTTTTGTTTTTTTGTTAACACTGCTAGCTAGTCAGCCAACTGTACTACTGACCAGTTCACTAACTGCTCATCCACATACACTTAAATGTCCAAGTGACCAACGTATGCATCCTTGGTTTAAACTAGCAGACAAGAACAACATTCGGGTATTTCATATGGTATTTCTTGGTTTATGCAGACTTTTATTTGGTATGGGACTTTGCCCACGACTGATGACGTTTCACGAGGTCACAAGGACGTGAGAGCAGATAAGAACATAAACTGAGAAAAAGCTTTTGCCATTGCAACTATTCATCCATATCATGTAAACGTTTATCATAAATTAAGGAAGAATTAACTGTGGTCCAAACCATGCGTGTATCTAACAAGTATTGACACTTAAAAAAAATTTTTTTTTTAAATAATATGTTTTTTTTAGGCCACCCTTCTTTGTATTGGGCAATGCAGAAATGAACCAAATCAGTCCTACATGCTAACAAGCCGTGGCACTTTTGTAGACACTCACTTGAAGGTCAGAAACTCATAGTAACTAAGCAGGAAGTAAGCCTTTTTGACCTTTTATGGCCACCATAGTTATGTTCAATAATACAGAAATGACTTGATAATTCCTAGTCAATGTATTTAAAACAAGCTAGCTCACTTTTGTGGCCTGGCGCTACTGTCTATTAATTCTCATGAATGTACTTTTAAAGGAAGGAAAAAAATTACAGTGATCTGAATCTTCTAGCTTATGAGCTAACAGTATTGAGCCTTTACGACCCTTGAGGGCCATCTTATTCGTGTTTGGCAAGGCAGAAATGAGCCAAGCAAGTCCCGGTTGGTGTGGTTAATAATCTAAGTCACATTTGTGGCCTAAAGCAAAGCTCTGTCCATTTTGATAAGCGTGTTAAGGTCCATTTGAAGGAAGGGGGGGAAAAATTAAGTGCTCAGTTAATCATAGGAACTAAACATTATTGTGGTTTTTCAAACCCTTTAGGGCCACCATACTCATGTTTGGCAATGCAGAAATGAGCCAAACAAGTCCTAGTGGGTGTGTAAAACAAGCTGCTTCACGTTCGGGGCATGGCACGGCGTCTGCTTAAGTAGAAATGTAGGGATTCAACATGCGGTTGGAATAAAAAACCAGAGTGGTATGTGTCAAAGTGTGGGGAAAAAAGCGGGCCTTGTCATTTTGGCTGGCCTGGTATTTGCTTGTTGTTGCGTAGAGAAACGTTGTTTGGTACGCTGGTACAGTATCTTGTGTTTTGATGCTACGCCTCATTTCTGTCCAGGTTGAACTGTTAAAGCGATCAAGTATGACATAATTGCTTCTTGCATAATTCAACTAATTAACTAGCAAAATATTTAGTTTTTGCGTAATACATCTAGCACTGGGTTCGGCAACCTTTTAAATACTTAAAGAACCATTTGAACCATCTCCCACGGAAAGAAAATAACACTGGGAGCCACAAGACCCTTCTAAATCTGAAGTGAGGATAACACTACACTTGATCTTTATGTATAAAAGACATTTTATTTCTGCATGTTGCAAAAACATTTTGAACTCTATAAAGAGACACTTGGTTGACACCGACTTTCAAATAAAATGGACTCTCTTGGACTTCCCTTCCTCATGCAATTAGTCAAACTACCGTCGACCTGCAGCTAACCATAAATGCAAACCAACTTATTGTCTGCTTCTGTGTTCTGTCATCATTTTATTGCCTAACGGGCGCACAGTCAAATGAAAGAGGACTACAGTATTTCACTTAAAGTAAAATAATACGCATGATATCCAATACAAATTAAAACATTGTCATGCAAACCTAACGCCTATTCATCTTCCCAAAGGGGAGCAAAATACTGTATGCCCAATTCCCACGTTGCCTTTTCATCTTATGTCTCGATCCACGCGTGCACAATTAAATCCGTACACGCAAACGTATTTGCATTTACACACTCCAATCCCTTGTTGAACCCTACATACGCGGTGGCGTGCGTACAGTCCGTCACATTTGTGGATGACGTGTGACAGGTGTGGGAGTGGAGCGGTCACCCTGCTGCGCTGCGCTGTGCCTCAGTTTTTTTGTTTACCCAAGCACAGCAAAAGGAAGCGCGTAATTAGCATGTTGCGCACGAGAGACCGGCTTGACAGGCCCCCATTATCGGTGGCAAGGTGACATAGTTTGCCTCCTCCTCCTCCTCTACGGTGACAGCACAGGAAAGCAGGTGATGCTCGCTACTTTGAAAGGTGGAACCCAATGTCAGCTTTACACACCTCCTACCGTGACATTATGCTAATTTACTGGATGCTATTCATAGCAAGATTAGCCTGAGTTTTGTCACGTTGTTGTCTTTATTGTTTTGACTGAACTAGCTAACCAACGGTGGTTTGCTAACTGACAAACTATTGGCTATATAAGGGTTGTATTTACATAATACTGTACCTAATGAACCAGCTAAATGACTGTTTTAGTTTTAGCTGTTTAGTACGATTAGCTAACTATTACGTAAACTGTGCCTAAAAGCTTAAAGTGCGGGATGTAGGTAGCTAGTTAACTGTTATTTTTGTGAGCTAATTGTCTAAATAATTCATTTTTACATACCGATAAAACAGCTTGCTAGTTGTCTAACAAACCACGTAATTGACAGTCTATCTTTATATTTGTGTAATACTGATCGCTGGTTGGCTAACGAGCCAACTAATTGTAATTTTACCTATGTTGTTTTTGTCAGTTAGATAATTAAATAAATACATCATTTTGTGCACCACTGCCACCTTGCAAGAGTTGCAAACTAACAAGATGGCAGCTTGCGGTCATGTGGCCTTGCTACACGTGGTGAAATAATCCACAATTTTGTGGGATTTGTACTCGCTGGCGGATTAAACAAGATGGGAGGCATGCGTCCCTCACGTGGCGGTGTTTGTGGTGTGGTGAAAATTTCGGCGATGGCCGGCAACATCAAACCGCCGCGGTCAGCTGGCCACACACACACACACACACACACACTTGAATTATTAATATCATCTCCAAATCCAAAGTAAATAGCATTGGGAATATAAACTGGGCTTGTTCAGAGGCTGGGGCTCTTCCATGTAATATGTATTCATGAAGAGGGTAAGGGAGGCTATAGCCACAGTGAGAGCTTTATCAAAGCTCTTTGGAAATTGCTTGTTGTTCTTATTGAGCCTGCAGTATATGCAACCTTTTTTTTTTTGTGGAGTCAGGAATATTCTGCATTTCTGTGAGCCCACGCCGCTTTCACACTTGCAGAATATTATGATAATGCCATGCTTTTTACTCGCTTGACTCAATTGACTCGCTAAATGTTGACAACTGCTTATATTAATAGATTAAATTAAATATACCACAAACTATAATTTTTTTCATGTAATTTCATTCTCATCTTGCACCATTTCCCTTAACAAGAAATATCTTACAGATGATTTGATTAAGGATACAAAAATTTCTTGAAATATGTATGTATATGCACACACACAGGTGGTGTGGCTAAACTTGGCTCCGCCCCAAGCAGTCGAGATCACCTAAACATATTTCTTTGAAACGTTCCTATTCTGACAGGGCTTTGGCGGCATCTGCTTATTTTATGGACTGCAAGTTTTCGAAAGAGCACAGAAAAGGGCCTGTTTTGCTTTTCTTAGTTTGCAGTTTGTTCTTAGTGATAAGCAGGCATGCCAAAAAAACAACGATTATAATCATAGAACAGGAAATGGAAATGCAACGTAGGATATCTGAACAGACAACATATGGTAAATGACAGTAAAGGAATACACACCACAAAGTCAACTGTGTTCCACATTTAATGTGAAGAGATATGCCTTCCAAACTAGCTACTACGTGTTTGGCGTTAATGAGAAGCACCTCACTTCCCGGCACTCCCACAGACTTCCACTGAGCATCTCCCATGAGCTAAAGGCCAAAGCGCCAAGTGAGCTTCCAATGAATGGAAAGGAGGTTAAATGATCACCTGCTATGTCCCTCAGTAATTGTCATTGGCCAAGACAACCACACGATCTTTCGCACATTCTAATGAATTACCCTCACCCGTGCGCTCCCCACTTCCCAACTTCCCCTATGGTGCCACCTGCAGACAGAGCTTGATAGATGTTGCTGTTATTCCTCCAGCCCCGATGAAAAGTGCGCTGCAGCAGGCGATGCACACCTCATTTGCTTTTGGGCCCCCCGCGGGAGTCGCATCTGCATGTCGCCTGCCGACTCACCGGGCTCATTAGCATATTCATAATGCCAGCGGATATCGATTGTGAGCGGCGCACCTGTGCCACTTGTCTCCCCACGCGTCTGCGCTGCGTTTAGCTTTGTGATTGTTGCTGATCTGTAACGGATTTAATTATTGTAATTAAGCATCCCGCAATTGCCTTGGTCCAGTTGATTCCTAGCATGGAGTGTCATTGTGTAGAGCAAAGGGTAAAATTGAGTGACAGTGGCCATGGTTACAGTAAGGCTGCTGTGAAAACGCTACTAAATATCCAAAAGTTGTGCAAGTAAAAAAAAAAATACTGCCGTGAAAGTTGCTCAGGTCAAAATGGGCTACACAGTAAATTCTGTAGAATAAATTTGACTCTATTTAAAGTGGAACCAAATAGACTCACTTTTAGAGTAATCGTTACACTTGGAAGAGAGTAAAATAAAAAACTGGGACAAAAGTAAATAAAAGTCACTCAAAGGTGGAGGAACGAACTCACGACCTTCAGCTTGGGAAACAGCCGAGCCACGCAGCTTCTGCTCTGTGTTAGTATATCACTAATGTCAGCTGGAATCTTCCAAACTCCAAGAGACCAAAAACGATGTCTTTGGTCTCTTGGAGATAAGCAAACAGTAGGAAGGAGGGGGCTAGCTCAGGTGAAAGTGTGGCTAAAGGTCGTGAGTTGGTTCCTCAACCCTTGAGTGACTTTTATTTGATCTTTTTTTCAATTCTTTATTTTACTTTCTTCCTAGTGTAAATCTTAGTCTACTCTAAAATGGAGTCTATTTTGTCCCTATCTGAATAGTCAAATTAACTCTGCAGAATTGACTGTGTAGCATAAAGAAAAACTAGAGATGCGTAGATCAAAGTAAGAAATAGAAAAATACTAATAAATAAGAACTGCTAGAGCAATGACCTTGTAAATGTAAGACTGAAAATGAAGCAAGTGACAATAACGCGACTGTAAAGACTTCCATGGTTTAAAATAAAGTGACAATAAATCCATCCAAAATTGGACACCGTAAAAAAGTTAAGATGGTTACAGAACAAACAAAAGTTGATCCTATTATTGTAATATAGTACAAGACTTAATCCCTGAAAAATTGCAAAGGTGAAACGACCATAAATCTTCCACAAATCCCAAAGCATTCGACTCAGACTTTTATAAATTCCTCAAAGGCTTTGCTCGTTAAAATTAGACTATCCGAAATCACCCAACAGTTATACAAGGTAAAATAAGACGACAGTTAATCCCCATAATTGACGGGTTAAAATAAAACTTTGTATTGTAAATTCCTCAAAAGTTGTGTTAAAAATAAGACTGACTGATTGACTAAAACAAAACCAAGCAGGGATAGCTCATGTTTTGCAGGCTTGTAAAGGGCTTCCTTTCATTTTGTGTCTGCAGTATTTTAAGCCGACAGAAACATGTCATTACATATAGCGTCGTAATAGCGTATAGGGCCTCCCAAAAATGCCACAAATGATAGATGTAGCCATTCATTGTAGATTATGCAAACACACTGCAATCTTGGTGAGTGTCAGCGCGAGGCTTTCTAGTTATCCATTGTCCTTCGGGGCTCCCGTTGCGATGACGGCCACAGGACCGACGACTCATCCGTCACGGCCGCTGTATCTCATTCATCACGTTCGCAGTCGGGCACACAAAGCGAGAGAGGAAACATCTGCACTGGACGGAAAATGGCAAAAAAGCCTCTTACAGGATGGGCTCGGACACGATCGGCCTCACCATGGCTCATCAGCTCCACTAATGGACCGTGCAGACTCAAATTCTTACCAAAGTACAGTACGGGCGGGCCAAGCAACTTTGGATAACAATCATTTTATACAATGTGCGTATACACACCCTTCCAAAAGTGTTGCAACAGTGAGGCCAATTGCTTTTTTTTTCTGTCGACTAAAGCATTTTGTTTTGACATAAGTGTGACACAAGGGATAAATATCTCAGCTTTCATTTTCAAGGATTTATTGTACATCGGGGACAACTAAACAGCTTTCGTTTGAACGTACCCGTTTCTTCGTTTGTGCAAAAGTATTGGAACACGTCAAGAGCTTCACATTTGGGTTCTGCCCGTGAAGATTGCATTTGTACTTGAGGTGTGATGAAAAGCTTTTTATGGGTGAAAGAGTTTGGAAAATGGAAAATCAATCAGAAAACATTGGCCACAGCTAATGCAACCATCTGGAATCCCCTGAAGAAGAAATAAAGCTCTGGTGTACAAAGTAACAGACGTCAAACCGGGTAGACCAAGAAAAACAGCAGCTGTTGATGACGAGAAACATTTTGCTAGAAAGACCCTGAAAAAAACTGTTAGTGACATCACTAACTGCCTCCAGAGGGGAAAAGTGAAAACCATCAACAAAAGCAAAAGTACACAAAGAACTCAGAAGTGTATGGAAACATAATTGTCTGACAATTTAAAGAATTTAATCCAAGGACTTTATCATGGTCGGAAAAAGGGGGGAGTTTTTGATGGGACGATCCCCAGACTTAAAACCAGCATGCATTTTCCCTGCTAGAGAACATAATAGAAGGGAGTAACTACTATCAAATCAACAACCTACAGGAAGGTCAGAGTGAAGGTCATGATGAACATGAACAAATTCAGGAATATTGTGTCTGACAATTTAAAGAAATATGCGACCAAACTAACTGGCAGATCATTCATCATGAAACAAGATAGGCATGGCGAGAAATTAATCTCTAGACTTAAACCCTATAGAGCATGCATTTCACCTACCCTATCCAGATTGTGTTGGGTGACTGAAGGTCACGAACAAAAGTACAGATGGTGAAACTATCACCCTAAGTAACAAAGAGTAAAATAAGACAACAGTAAAACCCTCCAAATTGACAGGTTAAAGTAAGACTACAAAAATAATAAATTCCTCAAACGTTCCGCTAAAACTGACTGATTGATTGACACTCAACCAAGCCGCGATGGCTCACGGTTTGTGTACTCGTTATGCATCATTAGCATGACGAATAAGAAATCCAGGCTGGAATTTTTTGGACAAGTATGAAGACTAGCCTCAATTTTTCTGCATTTCCGGCCAACAGACTGACTTATTTAAATAAAAAATAAATAAAACATAAAGTCTCACCTCATGTCTTTTAGGCTTAGTAATGGTCGTTAGAAAAAGTACAATAATTACATTACATGTATGTTGATTGAGAGCCACATTGTATCCAAGCAGACATCTGTATTTTTACGTGCACTCAGCTATGCAGACAGGCCAATTATCTATCCAAATAAAAAATAAAAAATTCTGCCGACTCTCGGCTTTGCAGTTCCTCGGGATGCGGCGTGTGCTGCCGTTGTCACGTTCGCGCCAATGCTGATGAAACTTTGATAAGCTCCGATGACATGTCGAGCTGCGGCAGCAGAGAGCCCTTCAAGCTAGGAGGGCTAAGACGCTGCCAGATGTCAGACCCATGGGAGGGATTGTCACTTGAAACTCAAATGTTTTTGGGGGGAACTTTTTTTTATATATATATAGCAGTTCTACTGTTCATACTAATCAGTGTATATTGAACCCATATGTATGTTTTTTTCTCTACTGAGTGGCTATTTAAAAGATTGCAAAAAACCTTGGTCGACAGTAATTATTTTGTAGCGTAATAAAAAATAAATAACTAAATATATATATATAGTGTTTTGCTTCTATTTTTAATCAAATACTTTGTTTCCCTTTCAGGTATCGCTCGCTCTCCTAATATGCCTCAGGTGGAGTTCAGCCTTGGTAAGCACGTAATTTTTTTTTCTTCTCCTCTTGTATTAGTTTTCTTAAATTAATCAAAAAATGAATGGACCCTTTTTAATTTGATCAAGGTCTTCTTACCACGTGGAGTGGCATTATTAGTGTTCTCTTTATATGTACATGGCTCAAATTTGGTCACAATTGTCAAATCTCAAGGATGAGTTCATCTATTGCCAAAATGGCCACTTCTAAATGGTCAGATTGACATGGCTGACTTTGTGTCTTTTCGTGTATGGGTTCTTTTTTATTTTTTTATTTTTTATTGTGGGTCTACTAATAATTTACGTGTCTATCAAAATTATTGTGGCTAAATGAAACTGTCTTTTCTAAAAACGCTGAGGAAGATTACTGAGCCTTTTTTTTTTTAAATCACATCCATGATGATAAGTGAACGTACTTGTTTTGTTTTTTACTAGATGAACACACCTGCAACATCTGCCGCGTGTCACTTAAAAGCTGATTTATGCTATTTGTCCAAAGAATACTGGCAAAGAATGAAGGCAATTTCTAAATTGGTGGCATACATTCTGACAGCACTTTATCTTGACTTGATCATTAAAGCACCATGCCTTTGCGGAAGCCAATGAAGTGTCACAAACACAAACAAGGCCTGGAGAACACTGTTGACACAATGATGAGAGGATGTCTTCAAACTTTGTTTTGTGTTTGGAGAGTCTCATTCATTTTTTATTACACCCGAGATGTCGGGGGTTCTATTTCAGGAATTCCACAACAAAAATCGGGGATGGAAATGTTGCTTGGAGACTGTTTGCTTAATTCATACTGAAAGGATACAACTGTGTACATTCCCCACAGAGTAATTACTATCAAGGTAATCAAGTCTACCAAATTGTCATTTTGGCAACAAAGGTGTGAAATTTCAAGTCAAGGAATTCTTGAAAGTCAGTGGTTCGAACATACGTGTGCGCTTGTATGTATAGTAGGCAACGAGCCACCGTGTAGAGCCATCGTGTCACCGCGCCCGAAAAGTGGCCTTTGCAGCAAAGCGGACTGCAGCAACCTATATATAATCCACTTCAAAGAACAGTCCCACGTCAATATGTGTAATTTCTTTCATTCTTTTCAGGCATGGTGAGCGTAATATGCATTCACACTGTGACATTTCAACAGAAAAATCGCAAGGGGCTTTGTGGGTAGTCCAGCAACTTTTAACTACTTCAAGCATCATTATTTTTTCTTTCTTTTATTTTTTTTTGGTCTTTGATTCAGGTTAGGTGGACGAAATAGCATATTAGCGCTTTTCCCTATTGTTAGATGAGTCTGTGATTAGCTAATTAACATCTCTTCATAGCCTAACAAAAGCCTGATTGGTTTGTTACAATCGGCAAGTGGCTAGTTGTGGCGACCCCTTATGTCAAAAGTCACAATAACAACCAGTGTATATTTATACGTAATTGTTTGCCCACCGTTCTGTTAGCAACACTAAAATAAAAGACAAAAGACGCTAGCTGTTTTTTTACTACACAATGCATTTTCCTCCTGGATGTACTTTTTTTTAAAGCTAAGAAAGTAAATAAATAAATAAATATTAGTTTTTTTTTCCCCCAAAGGAAGTCATATAAATAACAACAAAAAATCTTCCTGGGTTAAACAGTGGCCTCCATCGAACCTTAGCCTGTAATGGAGTACACTGTTCAATGTTCTTAACTGCAATTTATCAGAAGAAGTAAATTTTGGGAGAAAGTTGTCATATACTTTTGAGATTTATATTTTCAGGAATTTTTTTTTGTAAAAAGTAGTTTGTGAACGTATGAAATATGTTTTTGCACAAATGTATATTTCAGAAGAAAAAACATTTTTCAAATGTGTATTTTCAATCATTTACAAATAATTTTTAGCAACAAATATTTTTAGGAAAAAAGGCATTTGTTTTATTTAGTCAGTAAACATTTAAATTTGGGAGAATTTGTTAAAAAAAAAGTTTTGGAGGGGGAAAATAATAAGTATAAAAGGTAAATACATTTTAAGTTTTTACAAGAAAAAGTCAGATGTTTGCAAAAAAAAAACCCATGTATGATGCAAAAAGAAGTCCGACATGTACAGAAAAAAAAAAGCGTATTATCACCAAAAAGTCCACTCATGACAATAAGCCCAATACGCAGCTGTTTTGTGATCACTAGGAAACGGAAATAACACACACACACACACACACATATATATATATATATATATATATATATATATATATATATAAATTGCAAAGTATGTAGCATGATTTTGAGGGGAATTTAATTTCAGTTGTTTGTGTAATGTACTAGGCCAAGGTTTCACACAATGTCGAGCTTTAGAATAGGTAGCCTAAAGACAAATGTGACTTTGCTATGGAAAGAGGATTTATTTTTTAATTCATTCATCATTGCATCACATTGCTTGAACTTGTGATGGCATCAGCCGCTTGTCCTTCAGTTCACCATTTGATTTCTTGTACCTTGAAATGAAAGGCCAGCACGAATGAGGGACAGCCTAATAAACTAAATAGTTCACTGTGAGGGCACTTTGTTGGCTTCTGTTGTCGTCAGCCTGTGAAGCAATCCAATTTGATTATTATCCTCTCGACTGTGTTTTGTACAAACATTGGGCCCACACTTACTGAAGGAAGATGATTGAGGGGAAAAAAAGAAAATGTTTTCAGCGAAAAAAATCATATTTTTACGAAATTGAATTTCACCTGCCACAAATAGTCAATACTTGGTCTTACACATAGCTCAGACCTAAAGATATGCCGTAGACTGAATCCAATGCTTTTAATTAAGATACAGCTAAACAAACTTTCTATATTTGAAAAAAAGTTATAAAATCAGAAACAAATGCAGCAGTTGTATACAGACGCTCCCCAACTTACGAACGAGTTACGTTCCGAGCGATCGTTCGTAAGGTGAATTTGTTCGTAAGTTGCTTCAGTGCTATATTTTGTATTATAATTTATGTTTAAAGAGAATACGTACAGTACTGTACGACGTATGTTAGAGAGAGAGAGAGAGAGAGACACACAGTATGTACATGTACGTAATAAGATAAATAAAATGAAGTTTAACTTACTTTTGGAAGATGTACTCGATGCTTAAGGATTTGATGGAGGAGGAGGAGGAGGAAGAGGAGGATTTTATATCATGAGAGATTCTTCGTCGTCGCTGGAATGGGCTTCAAAAGTTACTTCCTCCTCCGTAACTTCAATGTAGGAAGAAGTTGAGGGTCGCGGAGAAGAAGATGAGGGTTGATGAGTATCTTCCTTGGAGGATTTACTAGAAACTGGCCGAAAGAAGCGATCTAACGACGATTGCACAGTTTTCTTCTTTTTTCATCATAAATGATGCGGTAGCACTGTATGGCATCATTCAATTGATTTGCAACCTTTGCGCAACGTTCAATATTTGGGTCTTGCTGCTCGAAGAGTGCGATGGCTTTATCTATGAGCGACAGGCGTTTCTTCTTCTTCACCCTCCTCGACACGTTGCTGAGCCTCCAATGCTGGGTGAGCTCTCACAGCGCCAAGCGTCGGTATTAGCGGCGGAAAGAAGCACTACAGTACTCGGAAAAAGGTGCGCAATAAAAAATCCAACTTACAGCATCTCTTTCCGAACATTTTTTGACATGCGCGCAGACATGTTCGTATGTACCGTTGTTCGTAACTCGAATGTTCGTAAGTAGGGGAGCGTCTGTATAAGCAAACATTAACTTTACATCTAAAAAACACACTTTGTCTCTGCCCATGTGTAGCATGCAACGACCTGGTGACCTTAGGCCGGGACGGGACGCCCAATGCGGTGGTCCACGTGGCTGTGGTGGACCCTCATAAGGATCACATGGTCTCCCACGCCTGCACGGAGATAGTTGAGGTAAGCAAACACATCGCTGCTGTTATTATGCTGGGGCTTCCAGTTCCTGACAGGACAGGACAGAATCGCTGAGTCAAGCAGTGTTGCACTCAATGAGCAAGTCAACACAAAAAGTAGCCAATAGGATGGCTTTAAGCACAGCACAGGACAGGAGCATTCATCCAGTCAGCGCAAAAATGTAGAGTGTAGCAAATAGGACAAGATGGACAGGACAGGAGCATTGAGTCAAGCAGTGCAGACAAAATGAGGAAGTTGACGTGACCAGTAGCAGACAGGACAGGACTGGAACATTGTGCCAGGCAATGTTAACGCAATGAGTCGTAAAGTCATCAGGACAGGACAGGATGCGAGAATTGAGGCAGTGCTACTGCACTCTAAAAAGAGAATTGTTGAACCAATTTAACATTACAAATGCAATTGTTGTTGTTGATTGTTGATCTTTGTGCAGCTTGTCACTTTTTTACTCGCGACTGCCACCTCTGGCCCAAAGCGTAACTGCAACATCTGTGTCAGGCTCTTTCATGGTTTGCGTGCGAGTACGCCTTAAAGTGACAGCCACAGTTGACAAAGGAAGACATGACTTCAAATGAGGTCAGAAATACTCCACCCCTCCCCTCCCCAAAGAAACAGGGTCCGCACACTCTACTATTAAGGGAAGTTAAAAGCTGATAGGTGCAGTCAGAGTAAAACAGTCAGGGCTCTTCGTACTCATCTGGGCATTGGTGCAGCATGCATGATGCAGAAAAAGCCTTAACATTACCTACTTAAAAGGCACAATGCCGTTTAAAGTTCATTAAACTTAATACTTTGGATTGGAGTAACTTTGGATTCACTTAATTCAGAACTAATTATAATAGACTCATAATTAATCAAACTTAATGTATTCACTTTGGAGTAACTTTGGATTCACTTAATTCAGAACTAATTATAATAAACTCATAATTAATCAAACTTAATATATTCACTTTGGACTAACTTAATTCAATCATGTGTTACCGATTGAAACATTTATTTTTTTTTAAGTTGGTCAACAATTCAATTTGTAATCTTAAATTGGTCCAACAATTCTCTTTTTAGACTATGCACGGGCTGAATAGTCTAACTGCAATTTTTTTCCCTTTAATGTTGCTATTTAATATGCGATTATTTTTCAAATGCAGTTCGTTTACAACAAACACAAGCACTAAGCTCATCTGTATTACGATAATAAACAATATGTTAATTTTACATAAATAAATAAATTGAGAATTTCAATCCACTACATTGCGATGCAAATTTGAATGAATTGTCTTATTATCCCGGTGAACTCGACTGTATGTCTACACTGGCTGGCAGCTGCCCCACTATCGCCCCCCCCCCCCCCCCCCACATGCACACACACACACACACACACACACACACACACACACACACACAGAAAAAAAGTCGACTCATAGACTGGAATTATGTTCCCACTAATCCACTAAAACAACCGTCTCATTCAAAGCTGCGTTACGGCTGTTCCCCCACCACCGTCCCCCCTCCTGTCAAGGAATCGTGTGTGTGTGTGTGTGTGTCCGTGCTGGAAAGACAGGATGTGGTAGGATACTGAGTGCTCACTCTGCAGACACTCTTCTCAGTACCATTTGGATTTCATGGCTGTGAGCGTGGAGGACTTGCTGACAGTATGGACTGTTTTGGATTTCCAGGCAGGGTAGGTCCGCTCGTCCTTTAAATCAAATGCTAGAACACATGGTGTTTTATTAGCCCGTGAACTGGATGGCAACGCTAGAATGTTCAGTCCATTTGAGTCGTTGACTTTGAATGGAGTGTTGTTGGGATGAGCAGAGCTTGTTTGGTCTGGAAGCTAAACACGGCTGGCCTTGGAATGGCACCTACAGTACTACAGGAAGAGTAGTGGAACACCAAGTCCACCAGATGACACTGTTTTTCTTTCCTTCCAATTTGGGACACTGGTTGACCTCTGACTTTTTTTTTTCCTTGAAGGAAACTGTAAATAAGAATAATTGGAACTATAATTTTTTTTTTTTTTTTTTGCCTAATGACGATTCATAATATAAAAAGAAATCAACTACTTCCTAGAGTAAACAAGAAAAACAAAACAGTCCTAACTTTAAGTTGCATCTCACTTTTTAATATTTGTAACTGTCATACGAGTGTAAAAATAGGTTAGCTGCTGTATAATAGTAAAACAAACACATTTAAAAACCCTGGAAATGATTATTGCATTTCATGTGATCAAAATGGATCATTTGTTGACACTTGGCTGCCATCTTTTTTTAAAAGTTTTTCAAAAAATTACATTATTAAAAAAAAAAAAGCGGTTGACGATTTATTTTATATATATATATATATATATATATATATATATATATATAATTATTATTAATTTTTGTGGCACCACATATTTATTCTACATAAATACTGTATCTCAAACAGCAAAAATACCACAAACTATGATACCAAAACATTTCAATCAATATAATCTTACTTACCAGCTTATCGTTAAAAATAATGGCTTACACATGATTAGTTTTATTTTTCTATTTTTTTATATGTAGTGGAAATGGATTCTCAAACGTTCACTTCCACCCAGGCTAAACTTAGCTCCTCCCCAACGTACAAACTTGTCTCTCATTTGAGACTTCTACCTGTTTCCTTGACATCAGTTCCTTGGCAGAGCCCTACGAAGCTCGCCTAGCAACAAGTGGCTGCACTAATTATTTTCCACATAAACCCCCCCACTGCTTATAATGCCATTTAACTTATGAGGCAGCAGATTTTTACGAGCATGTGCGGCCATGAGAGAACGCGTGTGTTTGAAAGAGAGGCCAAGTGCCAGTGTGTGCGTGCGTGACATTCTCAGCATGTCTCCTCCCAGCAGCTGCTTTCGGCTCTGCCGCCGCACACGATTGGCTGTGCGCGATTAATGTATTATGTGGCCTGCTCACTACATGATGTGAAGGTTTCATTTGGAAGATCAATGATGGAACGTGCCAGGTGCTGTTTGCCTCCCTCTTTCTTTTGTCTTATCCATTTATCACATGGCTGGGGTCAGTCAAAAGGGAACGTGACGGGGTTTAATGTCCGTAGTTGGGGGGCCATGGATGTTCTTTTGTTGCAGCTGTTTAAAAGGGGGGAGAAAGTTACACTAAGTCCCAAAGGTGGGAGAAAACGGTATGTGCCAAGTCTCAAGTATTAACCTTCAAGTTTCCAACTGTGGCAAAAATCAAGCAAGTCTCGAAATTGTATCTTTTTTGGGGGGGTAAGCACCTAGTTAGTCAAATCACACAATATTGCTCACTCATAAAATACAGTGAATATAAAAAGTCTACACACCCCTGATCAATTTATTTATTTATTTTTAGCTAAAAAAAAATTAAATCAAGTTAAATCCTTTTCAAATTGTTTTAACCATTAATGTGACCTTTACCCTGCACAACTCAATACAAAAAATACTATTTTAAGGACAAGTAGTAAAACAAACAAATGAGAAAATTAGGTTGCACAAGTGCGCACACCCTCATAAGTGGGGATCTGGCTTTATTCAGAATGAACTAATCACATTCAGACTTTGTTAATTGGCAGTCAGCACTCAACTGCCACCATTTCCGTGCTTCTAATTAACCCTAGGTAAAGTTCAGATGTTCTAGAAGGCTTTTTGTGCTAAGACGGACCGGAATGGTATGGGGGCAGGTGTGTGCTGACTCCCATTTAACGTCCACTTAAGATATTTCACATTACAGCATTGCGATACGAGCTGTCGTTCGCCTGTTGTTGTTGTTTTTTTTGTTGTTGCTTTGACTTGCAAGCGCATACTTAAGGTATAAGCTCTTGTGAGCCATCTGTGTTGCGTATGCTGCAATCACAAATTCTATTTGCTGTTTTAGGGTTACTGTTCCACTTTTTTCCCCAGAACATTCTGCTTGAACTCCACATTTTTAGGGACATTCCACTTTGAAGGTTCTACTTCGTTTTCATTCATGCCTAGCATGTCTCCATGCCAATATTTCTCAAAAGCTCTTTGTAATGTAAATGTAGTCATAAAAAAATGTCAAAGTACTCAAGAGCCCGAAACTGTAAAATCTCCATTTGATCCACTTGTACTCACCCTTGTTAGCTTTTTGCGCATTTGCATCAATTCCCTGTATTTTACAGGCGTACACTCTCTTTTCTCGCTGCATTGCATAACTGAGAGTACATTAGCATTGGGAAGAGCTGCCAGCAAGTCCGCTAATATGTCTGCGGGAAAATCACATTTGCACACCACAGGAAGGGGGAGAAAATTTGACATCAGGCCAGGAGATAAAACGGCCTTTCATGCCTTGGCCTCTCTCGTATATGTGTGTGTGTGTGTTCAATAATTATGAGTGGCCAAGGGAGGGACTACAATAGTGGCTTGCACACACACACACACACACACACACACACACACACACACTCGCATACGCACACTAAATGGCCCAAATTGGCTGTTCCGCAGAGGTTTGCGACCTTAAATGGCCAAAAACCACTGTGTATGTTGTTTACCGCTTGTACAACAGGCCAGTGTGTATGTTTGTGTGTGTGTGTGTGTGTGTGTGCGTGTGCGTGTGCGTGTGCGCGTGCGCGTGCGCGTGCGCGTGCGCGTGCGCGTGCGCGTGTGCATGTGTCGGACTCAGCACTTGAGCTCATCTCAGCCCATCAGCAGTACTAAGAAGAGTCGCACCCGGCCGAGGCTGCCAAGCATGCTGGTAAGCTTGAATGAAACCTATTCAGTGTGCCAGGTTCTGAGTGCGAGTGTCTGGGTTCAGTGTGTGCGCATGTGTTTGTGACGGACAGATTGCTAGTGTGTGTACAGAGAGAGGGAATGAGTGAGTGAGGGAGGGAGGTGGAGGGAGAATGTGAGAGGAACAATGTGAGAGGGAGAGTGTGAGGGATGTGTGAGAGAGCTAGAGAGAGAGAATGTGAGAGAGATCAAAAGTGTGAGAGCAAAAGAGTGAGAGAGGGAACGTGTAAGAGCGCTAGAGAGAGAAAATGTGAGAGAGATCAAATGTGTGTGTGTGAGAGCAAATTTGTGAGAGGATTTGAGAGCACAAAATGTGTGAGAGAGAGAATGTGTGAGGGAATGTGTGAGCGAGAGAATGTGAGCATGTGATAGCAAATATATTAGAGAGAGAATGTGAGTGAAGTTTGAGAAAGAGCTAGAGAGAGAGCAAAGTGAGTGAGAGAGCGAATGTATGGGAAAGAATATAAAAGTGAATGTGTGAGAGAGCTGGAGAGAGAAAATGTGCAAGTGAGAGAGAGCAAATATGTTAGAGAGAATGTGAGAGCAAACTGTGAGAGAGAGGTAGAGAGAGAGATGAGAGAGTGAACCTAAGAGAGAATGTGACAGAGAGTACGAGAGATAGAGAGAATTTTTTTTAGTGTGCGTAGATGAGTGAGAATTTTGCGTTTCCATTGTAGCTTCCTATTGTAGCGGTCGTAATTAATAACACACAACTAACCTACCAAGTAAATTTTCCGCCAAACTTTGTGGTGCCTCGTGTCTCACGTCCTCAGATGAATCCATTAAAATGTGTCTGAAAATGTTTGAACATCACCTCTCACGCCACCGAAAGAGACTGAAGAAATAAATGGAAATGTCGACATAAATGTCACGGCGTGCCTGAGCCGCTTTCCTCTGTTGTTGATATACGACGGCAAACTCTTGAACGGCTTCCAAATGCGAGATTGTTTAGCCAATTGCTCAGTGCAAGGTCAAGTATGAACACACACTTCATGTTTTGTACTGGTGGCACAAATCTCAACTGCGTTCGCTAACTTTTTCACTTCATTTTCTACATTCGAGGGTGTGACCAGATTTACTATTGGATTTGTCTGCCACTCCGTCTAAATGTGAGTCATTAGTAAAGTCCCTTAAACATCCCAAGAGGATTGTCGTCTGGTGACGCCCGACGGAGGAGGAACAGGAAGTCTCTACTGTAAACACTGAAGTGCTTTCAATTAGTCCAATACATCCAAAATGGCTAAACAAGGAAAAAAAAAAAAGCCTTGACTTCCTGCCTGCTGTAATTCATGTCCACGCTAGTACAGGAGTATCATTGTTGCTTTCAAACTCAATTTTTGACCACAAAGGGCGCAACAAGAGCCAGGGAAAGAACCTTCACTTTCTGTTGCAATTTATGCCTACGCTGGCACAGGTTTTAAATTTTTATTGTTTTAAGACTCCAGGTTTATATTAATCTATTTGAAGGTGGGTTCCAAAATTAGAAGGCCCACACTTATTATCAATAGCTAACAGCTGGCAGAGAGGTGATGGCCAGCGTTTCAGTCCCGTGGTGCGTTTAAAGACCAAACACCAGGAGCTAGTGGATCGTTTGGCCCCGGCGTGCCAATGTACCTGTCCACATTTTTGTTCTTGGCTTTCCATGCCAGCGCTTCGAGGAGGCCCCACCGGGGACGTCTCTATCTCCTACTGTTGAGGAACGACTGATCCCAGCTGTTGGCTCGCTGCCCCTGCCAAAAGACTCCCGTTGTGTGGCTCGCGTTTGGCTTCCTGCCGGTTCATTTGCATGTTCAGCTCTAGAGGCGCACCGCCATTGCACATACGGAATTCTCACCCATGTTTTATGTTTCTGTACCGACAGGCAAACAAGGACCCGTGCTTTCTGACCGGGGTGACCTTTCCCTCGGACTGTCCCGCCACCTCGGAGACGTTCGTCAAGCTGACAGTGTATGATGTAAAGGACAAGCGGCAGGAAGCCGTGAGTAGACTGTTATTTATGTTCCTGGCTGGCAGCCCATTAGAGAATTATGAACAGTTCCAAAAACCAGTCAGTGTTGGCGCAAAATCTAAAGGCTTTTGCTAGGAAGCAAAACATGTCAGGAAAAGCCTGCTAGAATATCTGAAATGGACCTACAGTTAGTCAGAGGCACTTTGACTCATTCACTCGCAGCCATTTGCACTCAAGCAACCCCCTTCGCTCCCGGCTGTTTTACTGATTTTTACTGATTTCGCAAGGCCCACTGAATATTGTGTTCTACTGCTATAAAAACATGGAACCTCTGAAAAGAAAGATTAGAGTCTCTTCTTTAAACAGGAAAAAAAAGTATATTTGTATCTTTGAGGGAAGGAGGTTGCTTCAGTGAAAATGGCTGCGAGTGAATGAGTTAAAGTATAGCTAAGTTTCATCATTATTCACAAACCTGTTGACAACACTGGCAAAAAGCGCTTGTGCAACATGGCCCTGGCTGATCTCTTATACTCTGCTGCCACCTGCTGGCCGTGTTTTGTAATAACTTATTTTGCTTTAAGCAACCTCTTCAGGTCAGAAGCTGCATCAAAGCCTTCTGTATTCTCTAGCATGAAAAAAAAACATTAAAAAAATGTATAAATACGTTTTTGGGAGTGAAGGACAAAGTATTAAAAAACATGTTTATAATTTTTTGGGGTTTGAAAGAGTTAAATGGTGGAGGATGTGCATTGATTTCCATTAATATGAGATTGAAAGTGATTGGTTCGTTCCAAACGCAGCCACTTTGTCAATTATAAGTGGGTGTGCACACTTGTGCAACCACGTTATCTTAGTTGTTTATTTTTACTCCCCTGTTTTCAACTAAGAATGCATGTTATAGGTCAACTTGAAGACGAAATGATTTATGTGGTCTCATTTTAACCTTCCATTTGCATAGGGGTGTGAAGACTTTTTATATCCACGTTATTTTAGCTTCCACTTCCTGTTTTGCAAAGTGTGATGTAAGACGGCAGGACACTACCACTTTTTTTCTTCAAAACAATAGCTCTCCCACTGTGTTTTTTTTCCCCCCTTACGTCCAATTTCATCATGTTGGAAAGCATCCGACAGATTCCGAGGTTTCAAAAGGTCGTGTGTCATGACTTCCATAATTCATACGAGTCACTTTCAGACCTTTTGCCTTACATTTTGAAAAGGATGCCCTCCCCCAAGAGGACATCAGCCGGGACACATCAGTGAGAATGTCAAAAAGAACAACACAGGGAATCTTTAAAGGGACGGGACCTC